>NW_027139267.1:115000-122500 GCF_035084215.1 Heptranchias perlo
GTATGGCTCGTTGTGTGCGGCCGGACCAGGCGCAGCGGACGGTACCGAGCACTCGGAGGTCGGGCGCTGCCCGCCGGAGGTACAGCGAAAGGCTGCAAACCACTTTCCGCCGCCTCCCTCCGCGGGCGTGAGACCGACGGTCGTCGGGTTTAGTTCCGCGGCTAGAGCAGGACGAGGGGCAGCGAACGGTACCGGAACGAACCCGGTCGCACACCGGGAAGTCGAGTGCCGGGTCTCGAAACGGAGCCGGGTCGGCCCAGTTTAAAACGGAGAAGAGAGTGCTGCCCTCTGCGGGTGAAAACATGGAAGTACGTTGGTTAATGATTTCCAGTTCACCCCGCTTGGTCAGGCCCACTCGGAGGCGGATAACTCCGGAACGCCGAGGCCGATTTCCTGCGGGTATGGCTCGTTGCGTGCGGCAGGAGGCGGCGCAGCGTTCGGTACCGAGCACTCGGAGGTGCGGTGCTGCCCGCCGGAGTGACAGCGAAAGGCTGCGCACCGCTTTCCGCCTGCTAACTCGGCGTCCGTGAGACCGACCGACTCCGCTTTAGCACCGGAGCTAGAGTGGGGCAAGGGGCACCGAAGGGTACCGGAACGATGACGTTCGCACACCGGGAAGTCGAGTGCCGGGCCGCCGAAAGCGAGCAGGGTGCCACCGCTCGGGGCCCCGGTTTGTCCGTCCCACCCGGAGGCCCATATCTCCGGAAGACACAGGCCGATTTCCACCGGGTATGGCTCGTTGTGTGCGGCCGGACCAGGCGCAGCGGACGGTACCGAGCACTCGGAGGTCGGGCGCTGCCCGCCGGAGGTACAGCGAAAGGCTGCAAACCACTTTCCGCCGCCTCCCTCCGCGGGCGTGAGACCGACGGTCGTCGGGTTTGTTTCCGCGGCTAGAGCAGGACGAGGGGCAGCGAACGGTACCGGAAGGAACCCGGTCGCACACCGGGAAGTCGACTAGCGGGCCGCCGAAAGCGAGCACGGGGCCCCGGTTTGTCCGTCCCACCCGGAGGCCCATATCTCTGGAAGGCACAGGCCGATTTCCACCGGGTATGGCTCGTTGTGTGCGGCCGGACCAGGCGCAGCGGACGGTACCGAGCACTCGGAGGTCGGGCGCTGCCCGCCGGAGGTACAGCGAAAGGCTGCAAACCACTTTCCGCCACCTCCCTCCGCGGGCGTGAGACCGACGGTCGTCGGGTTTGTTTCCGCGGCTAGAGCAGGACGAGGGGCAGCGAACGGTACCGGAACGAACCCGGTCGCACACCGGGAAGTCGACCAGCGGGCCGCCGAAAGCGTGCTCGGGTCCCCGGTTTGTCTGTCCCACCCGGAGGCTGATATCTGAGGAAGTCCGAGGCCGATTTCCTCCGGCTAACTCGGCGGGCAATGTGTCCCCCCCACCATCTTCGGCTGATTACCGTGGCTGGACCGGATCAAGGAGCAACGGAACCGTGCCAGAACGACGTCGGTCGGACGGCGTGAACTGATAGTGCCGAGGCCGGAAACCGAGCCGGAAATGTGCACCGATTTATTGGTCCCACTCGCAGGCCCATATCTCCGGAAGGCCGAGGCCGATTTCCTCCGGGTATGGTTCGCTGCGTGCAGCCGGAAGGGGAGCAGCGGACGGCACTGAGCAGCCGGAGGTGCGGCGCTGCCCGCCGGAGCTGCAAGCGAAAGGCTGCGCACCGCTTTCCGCTGGTTAACTCGGCAGGCCGTCAGGCCGACCGACTCCGCTTCAGCACGGGAGCTAGAGTCGGGCAAGGGGCACCGAAGGGTACCGGAAGGATCACGTTCGGACACCGGGAAGTCGAGTGCCGGGCCGCCGAAAGCGAGCTCGGGGCCCCGGTTTGTCCGTCCCACCCGGAGGCCCATATCTCGAGAAGGCACAGGCCGATTTCCTCCGGGTTTGGCTCGCTGCGTGCGGCCGGACGAGGTGCAGCGAACGGTACCGAGCACTCGGAGGTGCGGCGCTGCCCGCCGGAGGTACAGCGAAAGGCTGCAAACCGCTTTCCGCCTCCTCTCCCCTCGGGCGTGAGACCGACGGTCGTCTGGTTTGCTTCCGCGGCAAGAGCAGGACGAGGGGCACCGAGCGGTACCAGAACGAACCCGGTCGCACACCGGGATGTCGAGTGCCCGGCCCAAACCCGCTACCCCCCCCCCCACCCGAAAGCGAGCCACGGTTTGTGGATTAAAAGTGAAGCGGCAAAGATTTGTAAAACAGCGTGAAATGATGAACCAGAAGCCCAAAGTAATGGTGGGAATAAAAGTTCCGAAATGTGAAATGGTGAACCAGAAGTTGTGTGAACTGTTTAACCCAAAGTGGCAAAAATGGATTAAAAGGGGTGAAATGATCGACCGCAAAGCAGGGCAAGCATTAAACAAAAGCAGCAGCATTTTTTAAAAAGGGACAAATGGTTTACCAGAATCCCAAAAGAATGCTCAGAGACTTAAGTGCCAAAGGGGCAAATGGTTAACCAGAAGCTGGGTGAACTGCTTAACCCAAAGTGGGAAAAAGGATAAAAAAGGGGTGAACTGATCAACCAGAAGTCGACAACAATGTGCGGCGATTAAGTCTGAAAGAGGGAAAGGTTGACCGGAAAGCAGGGAAATGATTAAACAAAAGCAGAAAAATTCAGTAAAAAGGGGCAAGTGGTGAACCAGAAGTTGGGTGAACTGCTTAACCAAAAGTGGGAAAGAGGATTAAAAGGGGAGAAATGTTGAACCAGATGTCGAAAACAATGCGCGGCGATGAAGTCTGAAAGAGGAAAAGGTTGACCGCAAAGCAGGGAAAGGATTAAACAGAAGCAGCAATATCTTTTAAAAAGGGACAAATGGTGAACCAGAATCCCAAAAGAATGCTCAGAGACTTAAGTCCCAAAGGGGCAAATGGTTAACCAGAAGCTGGGTGAACTGTTTAACCAAAAGTGGGAAAAAGGATTAAAATGTTGTGAAATGATTAACCAGAAGGCGAAAGCAAAGTGCGGCGGCGAAGTCCTAAAGGGGAAAAGGTTGACCATAAAGCAGGGAAATGATTAAACAAAAGCAGAAAAATTCAGTAAGAAGGGGCAAATGGTTAACCAGAAGTTGGGTGAACTGCTTAACCAAAAGTGGGAAAGAGGATTAAAAGGGGAGAAATGTTGAACCAGATGTCGAAAACAATGCGCGGCGATGAAGTCTGAAAGAGGAATAGGTCGACCGCAAAGCAGGGAAATGATTAAACAAAAGCAGAAAAATTCAGTAAAAAGGGGCAAATGGTGAACCAGAAGCTGGGTGAACTGCTTAACCAAAAGTGGGAAAAAGGATTAAAAGGGGAGAAATGTTGAACCAGATGTCGAAAACAAGGTGCGGCGATGAAGTCTGAAAGAGGAATAGGTCGACCGCAAAGCAGGGAAAGGTTTAATCAAAAGCAGCAATATCTTTTAAAAAGGGACAAATGGTGAACCAGAATCACAAAAGAATGCTCAGAGACTTAAGTCCCAAAGGGGAAATGGTTAACCAGTAGCTGGGTGAACTGTCCAACCCAAAGTGGGAAAAAGGATTAAAAGGGGTGAAATGATTAACCAGAAGGCGAAAGCAAAGTGCGGCGGCGAAGTCGTAAGGGGAAAAGGTTGACCAGAAAGCAGGGAAAGCATTAAACAAAAGCGGCAACATTTTTAAAAAAGTGGCAAATGGTTAACCAGAATCCCAAAAGAATGCTCAGAGACTTAAGTCCCAAAGGGGAAATGGTTAACCAGAAGCTGGGTGAACTGGTGAACCAAAAGTGGGAAAAAGGATTAAAAGGGGAGAAATGTTTAACCAGAAGGCAAAAGCAAAGTGCGGCGGCGAAGTCCAAAAGGGGAAAAGGTTGACAAGAAAGCAGGGAAATGATTAAACCAAAGCGGAAAAATTCAGTATAATGGGGCAAATGGTTAACCAGAAGCTGGGTGAAATGGTTAACCGAAAGTGGCAAAAAAAGATTTAAAGGGGAAAAATGATTAACCAGAAGTCGACAACAATGCGCGGCGATGAAGTCTGAAAGGGGAAAAGGTTGACCACATAGCAGGGAAACGATTAAACAAAAGCGGCAACATTTTTAAAAAAGTGGCAAATGATTAACCAGAATCCCAAAAGAATGCTCAGAGACTAAGTCCCAAAGGGGAAATGGTTAACCAGAAGCTGGGGGAAATGGTTAACCAAAAGTTGCAAAAATGATTAAAAGGGGTGAAATGATTAACCAGGAGGCTAAAGCAATGTGCCGCGGTGAAGTCTGAAAGAGGGAAAGGTTGACCAGAAAGCATTAAACAAAAGCGGCAACATTTTTTAAAAATTGGCAAATGATTAACCAGAATCCCAAAAGAATGCTCAGAGACTAAGTCCCATAGGGGAAATGGTTAACCAGAAGCTGGGGGAAATGGTTAACCAAAAGTTGCAAAAATGATTAAAAGGGGTGAAATGATTAACCAGAATTCGAAAATAATGTGCGGCGATGAAGTCCTAAAGGGGAAAAGTTTGACCACAAAGCAGGGAAAGCATTAAACAAAAGCGGCAACATTTTTTAAAAATTGGCAAATGATTAACCAGAATCCCAAAAGAATGCTCAGAGACTAAGTCCCAAAGGGGAAATGGTTAACCAGAAGCTGGGGGAAATGGTTAACCAAAAGTTGCAAAAATGATTAAAAGGGGTGAAATGATTAACCAGGAGGCTAAAGCAATGTGCCGCGGTGAAGTCTGAAAGAGGGAAAGGTTGACCAGAAAGCATTAAACAAAAGCGGCAACATTTTTTAAAAATTGGCAAATGATTAACCAGAATCCCAAAAGAATGCTCAGAGACTAAGTCCCAAAGGGGAAATGGTTAACCAGAAGCTGGGGGAAATGGTTAACCAAAAGTTGCAAAAATGATTAAAAGGGGTGAAATGATTAACCAGGAGGCTAAAGCAATGTGCCGCGGTGAAGTCTGAAAGAGGGAAAGGTTGACCAGAAAGCATTAAACAAAAGCGGCAACATTTTTAAAAAAGTGGCAAATGATTAACCAGAATCCCAAAAGAATGCTCAGAGACTGAGTCCCAAAGGGGAAATGGTTAACCAGAAGCTGGGGGAAATGGTTAACCAAAAGTTGCAAAAATGATTAAAAGGGGTGAAATGATTAACCAGGAGGCTAAAGCAATGTGCCGCGGTGAAGTCTGAAAGAGGGAAAGGTTGACCAGAAAGCATTAAACAAAAGCGGCAACATTTTTTAAAAAGTGGCAAATGATTAACCAGAATCCCAAAAGAATGCTCAGAGACTAAGTCCCAAAGGGGAAATGGTTAACCAGAAGCTGGGGGAAATGGTTAACCAAAAGTTGCAAAAATGATTAAAAGGGGTGAAATGATTAACCAGGAGGCTAAAGCAATGTGCCGCGGTGAAGTCTGAAAGAGGGAAAGGTTGACCAGAAAGCATTAAACAAAAGCGGCAACATTTTTTAAAAATTGGCAAATGATTAACCAGAATTCCAAAAGAATGCTCAGAGACTAAGTCCCAAAGGGGAAATGGTTAACCAGAAGCTGGGGGAAATGGTTAACCAAAAGTTGCAAAAATGATTAAAAGGGGTGAAATGATTAACCAGGAGGCTGAAGCAATGTGCCGCGGTGAAGTCTGAAAGAGGGAAAGGTTGACCAGAAAGCATTAAACAAAAGTGGCAACATTTTTAAAAAATTGGCAAATGATTAACCAGAATCCCAAAAGAATGCTCAGAGACCAAGTCCCAAAGGGGAAATGGTTAACCAGAAGCTGGGGGAAATGGTTAACCAAAAGTTGCAAAAATGATTAAAAGGGGTGAAATGATTAACCAGGAGGCTAAAGCAATGTGCCGCGGTGAAGTCTGAAAGAGGGAAAGGTTGACCAGAAAGCATTAAACAAAAGCGGCAACATTTTTTAAAAATTGGCAAATGATTAACCAGAATCCCAAAAGAATGCTCAGAGACTAAGTCCCAAAGGGGAAATGGTTAACCAGAAGCTGGGGGAAATGGTTAACCAAAAGTTGCAAAAATGATTAAAAGGGGTGAAATGATTAACCAGGAGGCTGAAGCAATGTGCCGCGGTGAAGTCTGAAAGAGGGAAAGGTTGACCAGAAAGCATTAAACAAAAGTGGCAACATTTTTTAAAAATTGGCAAATGATTAACCAGAATCCCAAAAGAATGCTCAGAGACTAAGTCCCAAAGGGGAAATGGTTAACCAGAAGCTGGGGGAAATGGTTAACCAAAAGTTGCAAAAATGATTAAAAGGGGTGAAATGATTAACCAGGAGGCTAAAGCAATGTGCCGCGGTGAAGTCTGAAAGAGGGAAAGGTTGACCAGAAAGCATTAAACAAAAGTGGCAACATTTTTAAAAAATTGGCAAATGATTAACCAGAATCCCAAAAGAATGCTCAGAGACTAAGTCCCAAAGGGGAAATGGTTAACCAGAAGCTGGGGGAAATGGTTAACCAAAAGTTGCAAAAATGATTAAAAGGGGTGAAATGATTAACCAGGAGGCTGGAGCAATGTGCCGCGGTGAAGTCTGAAAGAGGGAAAGGTTGACCAGAAAGCATTAAACAAAAGTGGCAACATTTTTAAAAAATTGGCAAATGATTAACCAGAATCCCAAAAGAATGCTCAGAGACCAAGTCCCAAAGGGGAAATGGTTAACCAGAAGCTGGGGGAAATGGTTAACCAAAAGTTGCAAAAATGATTAAAAGGGGTGAAATGATTAACCAGGAGGCTAAAGCAATGTGCCGCGGTGAAGTCTGAAAGAGGGAAAGGTTGACCAGAAAGCATTAAACAAAAGCGGCAACATTTTTTAAAAATTGGCAAATGATTAACCAGAATCCCAAAAGAATGCTCAGAGACTAAGTCCCAAAGGGGAAATGGTTAACCAGAAGCTGGGTGAAATGGTTAACCAAAAGTTGCAAAAATGATTAAAAGGGGTGAAATGATCAACCAGAAGTCGAAAATAATGTGCGGCGATGAAGTCCTAAGGGGCAAAAGTCACCCAGAAGGCAGGGAAATGATCAAACGAAAGCAGCCAAAAAATTATTAAAAGAGGGGAACTGATGAACCAAAAGATGAGAAACGGCCCGCAGAGACTAAGTCCAAAACGGGAACTGGTGAACCGGAAATGATTAACCAAAAACTAAGTCCGAAGAGGGAACTGGTAAACCAGAACTTAGTAACCCGATTTTTAAAATTAATTATAAATGGGGAAACGATTGAGCAAAAGGCGGAAATTAAGTCACAGGGACCATGTCCGAAAGGGCAAGAGGTTACCCCGTAGGGGGCATTCGTCAACTCAATCTGAAAACTTTGGAGGCAAATCTGACCAAAATGCGGAAATCGGACCACACCGCGAGGGGCGCCATTCGACGGGGCAGGGTTAGACGCGTCGAACGGTACCTGAAGGTCCCGGCTGCGACACGTGAGTCCGGAGATATGGCCAGTCAAAGTCTGATGGGAGGTACCGAAGCCGAAAAATCGAAACGCGTTTGCGGCGATTCGGTGTCAGAGAGTCGGTC
>NW_027139267.1:135000-145000 GCF_035084215.1 Heptranchias perlo
GGCTCGTTGTGTGCGGCCGGACCAGGCGCAGCGGACGGTACCGAGCACTCGGAGGTCGGGCGCTGCCCGCCGGAGGTACAGCGAAAGGCTGCAAACCACTTTCCGCCGCCTCCCTCCGCGGGCGTGAGACCGACGGTCGTCGGGTTTGTTTCCGCGGCTAGAGCAGGACGAGGGGCAGCGAACGGTACCGGAACGAACCCGGTCGCACACCGGGAAGTCGAGTGCCGGGTCTCGAAACGGAGCCGGGTCGGCCCAGTTTAAAACGGAGAATAGAGTGCTGCCCTCTGCGGGTGAAAACCTGGAAGTACGTTGGTTAATGATTTCCAGTTCACCCCGCTTGGTCAGGCCCACTCAGAGGCGGATAACTCCGGAACGCCGAGGCCGATTTCCTCCGGGTATGGCTCGTTGCGTGCGGCAGGAGGCGGCGCAGCGTACGGTACCGAGCACTCGGAGGTGCGGTGCTGCCCGCCGGAGTGACAGCGAAAGGCTGCGCACCGCTTTCCGCCTGGTAACTCGGCGTCCGTGAGACCGACCGACTCCGCTTTAGCACCGGAGCTAGAGTCGGGCAAGGGGCACCGTCGGGTACCGGAACGATGACGTTCGCACACCGGGAAGTCGAGTGCCGGGCCGCTGAAAGCGAGCAGGGTGCCACCGCTCGGGGCCCCGGTTTGTCCGTCCCACCCGGAGGCCCATATCTCCGGAAGGCACAGGCCGATGTCCACCGGGTATGGCTCGTTGTGTGCGGCCGGACCAGGCGCAGCGGACGGTACCGAGCACTGGGAGGTGCGATGCTGCCCGCCGGAGTGACAGCGAAAGGCTGCGCACCGCTTTCCGCCTGCTAACTCGGCGTCCGTGAGACCGACCGACTCCGCTTTACCGCCGGAGCTAGAGTGGGGCAAGGGGCACGGTTGAGTACCGGAAGGATGACGTTCGCACACCGGGAAGTCGAGTGCCGGGCCGCTGAAAGCGAGCAGGGTGCCACCGACTCGTCGGGCCCACTCGGAGGCTGATATCTCAGGAAGGCCGAGGCCGATTTCCTCCGGGTATGGCTCGTTGCGTGCGGCAGGAGGCGGCGCAGCGTACGGTACCGAGCACTGGGAGGTGCGATGCTGCCTGCCGGAGTGACAGCGAAAGGCTGCGCACCGCTTTCCGCCTGCTAACTCGGCGTCCGTGAGACCGACCGACTTCGCTTTACCGCCGGAGCTAGAGTGGGGCAAGGGGCACGGTTGGGTACCGGAACGATCACGTTCGCACACCGGGAAGTCGAGTGCCGGGTCTCGAAACGGAGCCGGGTCGGCCCAATTTAAAACGGAGAATAGAGTGCTGCCCTCTGCGGGTGAAAACCTGGAAGTACGTTGGTTAATGATTTCCAGTTCACCCCGCTTGGTCAGGCCCACTCGGAGGCGGATAACTCCGGAACGCCGAGGCCGATTTCCTCCGGGTATGGCTCGTTGCGTGCGGCAGGAGGCGGCGCAGCGTACGGTACCGAGCACTCGGAGATGCGGTGCAGCCCGCCGGAGTGACAGCGAAAGGCTGCGCACCGCTTTCCGCCTGCTAACTCGGCGTCCGTGAGACCGACCGACTTCGCTTTACCGCCGGAGCTAGAGTGGGGCAAGGGGCACGGTTGAGTACCGGAAGGATGACGTTCGCACACCGGGAAGTCGAGTGCCGGGCCGCTGAAAGCGAGCTCGGTGCCCCGGTTTGTCCGTCCCACCCGGAGGCCCATATCTCCGGAAGGCACAGGCCGATTTCCACCGGGTATGGCTCGTTGTGTGCGGCCGGACCAGGCGCAGCGGACGGTACCGAGCACTCGGAGGTCGGGCGCTGTCCGCCGGAGGTACAGCGAAAGGCTGCAAACCACTTTCCGCCGCCTCCCTCCGCGGGCGTGAGACCGACGGTCGTCGGGTTTGGTTCCCCGGCTCGAGCAGGACGAGGGGCAGCGAACGGTACTGGAACGAACCCGGTCGCACACCGGGAAGTCGAGTGCCGGGTCTCGAAACGGAGCCGGGTCGGCCCAGTTTAAAACGGAGAAGAGAGTGCTGCCCTCTGCGGGTGAAAACCTGGAAGTACGTTGGTTAATGATTTCCAGTTCACCCCGCTTGGTCAGGCCCACTCGGAGGCGGATAACTCCGGAACGCCGAGGCCGATTTCCTCCGGGTATGGCTCGTTGCGTGCGGCAGGAGGCGGCGCAGCGTACGGTACCGAGCACTCGGAGATGCGGTGCTGCCCGCCGGAGTGACAGCGAAAGGCTGCGCACCGCTTTCCGCCTGGTAACTCGGCGTCCGTGAGACCGACCGACTCCGCTTTAGCACCGGAGCTAGAGTGGGGCAAGGGGCACCGAAGGGTACCGGAACGATCACGTTCGCATACCGGGAAGTCGAGTGACGGGCCGCTGAAAGCGAGCAGGGTGCCACCGCTCGGGGCCCCGGTTTGTCCGTCCCACCCGGAGGCCCATATCTCCGGAAGGCACAGGCCGATTTCCTCCGGGTATGGCTCGTTGTGTGCGGCCGGACCAGGCGCAGCGGACGGTACCGAGCACTGGGAGGTGCGATGCTGCCCGCCGGAGTGACAGCGAAAGGCTGCGCACCGCTTTCCGCCTGCTAACTCGGCGTCCGTGAGACCGACCGACTCCGCTTTACCGCCGGAGCTAGAGTGGGGCAAGGGGCACGGTTGAGTACCGGAAGGATGACGTTCGCACACCGGGAAGTCGACTAGCGGGCCGCCGAAAGCGAGCTCGGGGCCCCGGTTTGTCCGTCCCACCCGGAGGCCCATATCTCCGGAAGGCACAGGCCGATTTCCACCGGGTATGGCTCGTTGTGTGCGGCCGGACCAGGCGCAGCGGACGGTACCGAGCACTCGGAGGTCGGGCGCTGCCCGCCGGAGGTACAGCGAAAGGCTGCAAACCACTTTCCGCCGCCTCCCTCCGCGGGCGTGAGACCGACGGTCGTCGGGTTTGTTTCCGCGGCTAGAGCAGGACGAGGGGCAGCGAACGGTACCGGAACGAACCCGGTCGCACACCGGGAAGTCGACTAGCGGGCCGCCGAAAGCGAGCACGGGGCCCCGGTTTGTCCGTCCCACCCGGAGGCCCATATCTCTGGAAGGCACAGGCCGATTTCCACCGGGTATGGCTCGTTGTGTGCGGCAGGACCAGGCGCAGCGGACGGTACCGAGCACTCGGAGGTCGGGCGCTGCCCGCCGGAGGTACAGCGAAAGGCTGCAAACCACTTTCCGCCACCTCCCTCCGCGGGCGTGAGACCGACGGTCGTCGGGTTTGTTTCCGCGGCTAGAGCAGGACGAGGGGCAGCGAACGGTACCGGAACGAACCCGGTCGCACACCGGGAAGTCGACCAGCGGGCCGCCGAAAGCGTGCTCGGGTCCCCGGTTTGTCTGTCCCACCCGGAGGCTGATATCTGAGGAAGTCCGAGGCCGATTTCCTCCGGCTAACTCGGCGGGCAATGTGTCCCCCCCCCCCACCATCTTCGGCTGATTACCGTGGCTGGACCGGATCAAGGAGCAACGGAACCGTGCCAGAACGACGTCGGTCGGACGGCGTGAACTGATAGTGCCGAGGCCGGAAACCGAGCCGGAAATGTGCACCGATTTATTGGTCCCACTCGCAGGCCCATATCTCCGGAAGGCCGAGGCCGATTTCCTCCGGGTATGGTTCGCTGCGTGCAGCCGGAAGGGGAGCAGCGGACGGCACTGAGCAGCCGGAGGTGCGGCGCTGCCCGCCGGAGCTGCAAGCGAAAGGCTGCGCACCGCTTTCCGCTGGCTAACTCGGCGGCCGTCAGGCCGACCGACTCCGCTTCAGCACGGGAGCTGGAGTCGGGCAAGGGGCACCGAAGGGTACCGGAAGGATCACGTTCGGACACCGGGAAGTCGAGTGCCGGGCCGCCGAAAGCGAGCTCGGGGCCCCGGTTTGTCCGTCCCACCCGGAGGCCCATATCTCGAGAAGGCACAGGCCGATTTCCTCCGGGTTTGGCTCGCTGCGTGCGGCCGGACGAGGCGCAGCGAACGGTACCGAGCACTCGGAGGTGCGGCGCTGCCCGCCGGAGGTACAGCGAAAGGCTGCAAACCGCTTTCCGCCTCCTCTCCCCTCGGGCGTGAGACCGACGGTCGTCTGGTTTGCTTCCGCGGCAAGAGCAGGACGAGGGGCACCGAGCGGTACCAGAACGAACCCGGTCGCACACCGGGATGTGGAGTGCCCGGCCCAAACCCGCTACCCCCCCCCCCCCCCACCCGAAAGCGAGCCCCGGTTTGTGGATTAAAAGTGAAGCGGCAAAGATTTGTAAAACAGCGTGAAATGATGAACCAGAAGCCCAAAGTAATGGTGGGAATAAAAGTTCCGAAATGTGAAATGGTGAACCAGAAGTTGTGTGAACTGTTTAACCCAAAGTGGCAAAAATGGATTAAAAGGGGTGAAATGATCGACCGCAAAGCAGGGCAAGCATTAAACAAAAGCAGCAGCATTTTTTAAAAAGGGACAAATGGTTTACCAGAATCCCAAAAGAATGCTCAGAGACTTAAGTGCCAAAGGGGCAAATGGTTAACCAGAAGCTGGGTGAACTGCTTAACCCAAAGTGGGAAAAAGGATAAAAAAGGGGTGAACTGATCAACCAGAAGTCGACAACAATGTGCGGCGATTAAGTCTGAAAGAGGGAAAGGTTGACCGGAAAGCAGGGAAATGATTAAACAAAAGCAGAAAAATTCAGTAAAAAGGGGCAAGTGGTGAACCAGAAGTTGGGTGAACTGCTTAACCAAAAGTGGGAAAGAGGATTAAAAGGGGAGAAATGTTGAACCAGATGTCGAAAACAATGCGCGGCGATGAAGTCTGAAAGAGGAAAAGGTTGACCGCAAAGCAGGGAAAGGATTAAACAGAAGCAGCAATATCTTTTAAAAAGGGACAAATGGTGAACCAGAATCCCAAAAGAATGCTCAGAGACTTAAGTCCCAAAGGGGCAAATGGTTAACCAGAAGCTGGGTGAACTGTTTAACCAAAAGTGGGAAAAAGGATTAAAATGTTGTGAAATGATTAACCAGAAGGCGAAAGCAAAGTGCGGCGGCGAAGTCCTAAAGGGGAAAAGGTTGACCATAAAGCAGGGAAATGATTAAACAAAAGCAGAAAAATTCAGTAAGAAGGGGCAAATGGTTAACCAGAAGTTGGGTGAACTGCTTAACCAAAAGTGGGAAAGAGGATTAAAAGGGGAGAAATGTTGAACCAGATGTCGAAAACAATGCGCGGCGATGAAGTCTGAAAGAGGAATAGGTCGACCGCAAAGCAGGGAAATGATTAAACAAAAGCAGAAAAATTCAGTAAAAAGGGGCAAATGGTGAACCAGAAGCTGGGTGAACTGCTTAACCAAAAGTGGGAAAAAGGATTAAAAGGGGAGAAATGTTGAACCAGATGTCGAAAACAAGGTGCGGCGATGAAGTCTGAAAGAGGAATAGGTCGACCGCAAAGCAGGGAAAGGTTTAATCAAAAGCAGCAATATCTTTTAAAAAGGGACAAATGGTGAACCAGAATCACAAAAGAATGCTCAGAGACTTAAGTCCCAAAGGGGAAATGGTTAACCAGTAGCTGGGTGAACTGTCCAACCCAAAGTGGGAAAAAGGATTAAAAGGGGTGAAATGATTAACCAGAAGGCGAAAGCAAAGTGCGGCGGCGAAGTCGTAAGGGGAAAAGGTTGACCAGAAAGCAGGGAAAGCATTAAACAAAAGCGGCAACATTTTTAAAAAAGTGGCAAATGGTTAACCAGAATCCCAAAAGAATGCTCAGAGACTTAAGTCCCAAAGGGGAAATGGTTAACCAGAAGCTGGGTGAACTGGTGAACCAAAAGTGGGAAAAAGGATTAAAAGGGGAGAAATGTTTAACCAGAAGGCAAAAGCAAAGTGCGGCGGCGAAGTCCAAAAGGGGAAAAGGTTGACAAGAAAGCAGGGAAATGATTAAACCAAAGCGGAAAAATTCAGTATAATGGGGCAAATGGTTAACCAGAAGCTGGGTGAAATGGTTAACCGAAAGTGGCAAAAAAAGATTTAAAGGGGAAAAATGATTAACCAGAAGTCGACAACAATGCGCGGCGATGAAGTCTGAAAGGGGAAAAGGTTGACCACATAGCAGGGAAACGATTAAACAAAAGCGGCAACATTTTTAAAAAAGTGGCAAATGATTAACCAGAATCCCAAAAGAATGCTCAGAGACTAAGTCCCAAAGGGGAAATGGTTAACCAGAAGCTGGGGGAAATGGTTAACCAAAAGTTGCAAAAATGATTAAAAGGGGTGAAATGATTAACCAGGAGGCTAAAGCAATGTGCCGCGGTGAAGTCTGAAAGAGGGAAAGGTTGACCAGAAAGCATTAAACAAAAGCGGCAACATTTTTTAAAAATTGGCAAATGATTAACCAGAATCCCAAAAGAATGCTCAGAGACTAAGTCCCATAGGGGAAATGGTTAACCAGAAGCTGGGGGAAATGGTTAACCAAAAGTTGCAAAAATGATTAAAAGGGGTGAAATGATTAACCAGAATTCGAAAATAATGTGCGGCGATGAAGTCCTAAAGGGGAAAAGTTTGACCACAAAGCAGGGAAAGCATTAAACAAAAGCGGCAACATTTTTTAAAAATTGGCAAATGATTAACCAGAATCCCAAAAGAATGCTCAGAGACTAAGTCCCAAAGGGGAAATGGTTAACCAGAAGCTGGGGGAAATGGTTAACCAAAAGTTGCAAAAATGATTAAAAGGGGTGAAATGATTAACCAGGAGGCTAAAGCAATGTGCCGCGGTGAAGTCTGAAAGAGGGAAAGGTTGACCAGAAAGCATTAAACAAAAGCGGCAACATTTTTTAAAAATTGGCAAATGATTAACCAGAATCCCAAAAGAATGCTCAGAGACTAAGTCCCAAAGGGGAAATGGTTAACCAGAAGCTGGGGGAAATGGTTAACCAAAAGTTGCAAAAATGATTAAAAGGGGTGAAATGATTAACCAGGAGGCTAAAGCAATGTGCCGCGGTGAAGTCTGAAAGAGGGAAAGGTTGACCAGAAAGCATTAAACAAAAGCGGCAACATTTTTAAAAAAGTGGCAAATGATTAACCAGAATCCCAAAAGAATGCTCAGAGACTGAGTCCCAAAGGGGAAATGGTTAACCAGAAGCTGGGGGAAATGGTTAACCAAAAGTTGCAAAAATGATTAAAAGGGGTGAAATGATTAACCAGGAGGCTAAAGCAATGTGCCGCGGTGAAGTCTGAAAGAGGGAAAGGTTGACCAGAAAGCATTAAACAAAAGCGGCAACATTTTTTAAAAAGTGGCAAATGATTAACCAGAATCCCAAAAGAATGCTCAGAGACTAAGTCCCAAAGGGGAAATGGTTAACCAGAAGCTGGGGGAAATGGTTAACCAAAAGTTGCAAAAATGATTAAAAGGGGTGAAATGATTAACCAGGAGGCTAAAGCAATGTGCCGCGGTGAAGTCTGAAAGAGGGAAAGGTTGACCAGAAAGCATTAAACAAAAGCGGCAACATTTTTTAAAAATTGGCAAATGATTAACCAGAATTCCAAAAGAATGCTCAGAGACTAAGTCCCAAAGGGGAAATGGTTAACCAGAAGCTGGGGGAAATGGTTAACCAAAAGTTGCAAAAATGATTAAAAGGGGTGAAATGATTAACCAGGAGGCTGAAGCAATGTGCCGCGGTGAAGTCTGAAAGAGGGAAAGGTTGACCAGAAAGCATTAAACAAAAGTGGCAACATTTTTAAAAAATTGGCAAATGATTAACCAGAATCCCAAAAGAATGCTCAGAGACCAAGTCCCAAAGGGGAAATGGTTAACCAGAAGCTGGGGGAAATGGTTAACCAAAAGTTGCAAAAATGATTAAAAGGGGTGAAATGATTAACCAGGAGGCTAAAGCAATGTGCCGCGGTGAAGTCTGAAAGAGGGAAAGGTTGACCAGAAAGCATTAAACAAAAGCGGCAACATTTTTTAAAAATTGGCAAATGATTAACCAGAATCCCAAAAGAATGCTCAGAGACTAAGTCCCAAAGGGGAAATGGTTAACCAGAAGCTGGGGGAAATGGTTAACCAAAAGTTGCAAAAATGATTAAAAGGGGTGAAATGATTAACCAGGAGGCTGAAGCAATGTGCCGCGGTGAAGTCTGAAAGAGGGAAAGGTTGACCAGAAAGCATTAAACAAAAGTGGCAACATTTTTTAAAAATTGGCAAATGATTAACCAGAATCCCAAAAGAATGCTCAGAGACTAAGTCCCAAAGGGGAAATGGTTAACCAGAAGCTGGGGGAAATGGTTAACCAAAAGTTGCAAAAATGATTAAAAGGGGTGAAATGATTAACCAGGAGGCTAAAGCAATGTGCCGCGGTGAAGTCTGAAAGAGGGAAAGGTTGACCAGAAAGCATTAAACAAAAGTGGCAACATTTTTAAAAAATTGGCAAATGATTAACCAGAATCCCAAAAGAATGCTCAGAGACTAAGTCCCAAAGGGGAAATGGTTAACCAGAAGCTGGGGGAAATGGTTAACCAAAAGTTGCAAAAATGATTAAAAGGGGTGAAATGATTAACCAGGAGGCTGGAGCAATGTGCCGCGGTGAAGTCTGAAAGAGGGAAAGGTTGACCAGAAAGCATTAAACAAAAGTGGCAACATTTTTAAAAAATTGGCAAATGATTAACCAGAATCCCAAAAGAATGCTCAGAGACCAAGTCCCAAAGGGGAAATGGTTAACCAGAAGCTGGGGGAAATGGTTAACCAAAAGTTGCAAAAATGATTAAAAGGGGTGAAATGATTAACCAGGAGGCTAAAGCAATGTGCCGCGGTGAAGTCTGAAAGAGGGAAAGGTTGACCAGAAAGCATTAAACAAAAGCGGCAACATTTTTTAAAAATTGGCAAATGATTAACCAGAATCCCAAAAGAATGCTCAGAGACTAAGTCCCAAAGGGGAAATGGTTAACCAGAAGCTGGGTGAAATGGTTAACCAAAAGTTGCAAAAATGATTAAAAGGGGTGAAATGATCAACCAGAAGTCGAAAATAATGTGCGGCGATGAAGTCCTAAGGGGCAAAAGTCACCCAGAAGGCAGGGAAATGATCAAACGAAAGCAGCCAAAAAATTATTAAAAGAGGGGAACTGATGAACCAAAAGATGAGAAACGGCCCGCAGAGACTAAGTCCAAAACGGGAACTGGTGAACCGGAAATGATTAACCAAAAACTAAGTCCGAAGAGGGAACTGGTAAACCAGAACTGAGTAACCCGATTTTTAAAATTAATTATAAATGGGGAAACGATTGAGCAAAAGGCGGAAATTAAGTCACAGGGACCATGTCCGAAAGGGCAAGAGGTTACCCCGTAGGGGGCATTCGTCAACTCAATCTGAAAACTTTGGAGGCAAATCTGACCAAAATGCGGAAATCGGACCACACCGCGAGGGGCGCCATTCGACGGGGCAGGGTTAGACGCGTCGAACGGTACCTGAAGGTCCCGGCTGCGACACGTGAGTCCGGAGATATGGCCAGTCAAAGTCTGATGGGAGGTACCGAAGCCGAAAAATCGAAACGCGTTTGCGGCGATTCGGTGTCAGAGAGTCGGTCACGAATTCAAATTCGTCCCGCTGATTCGCCAATTGCCAGCCGGTTCCGGGGGGATTGGCGGGGTACCTGCAGGATAGTAAGAGGTGGCATGTCGAGACTTAGCCTGTTTACCAGACTTGTGTCTAGCGCCTCCAGGTCTGCAGAGACCGACCCGGGCTGCCGCCCAACCGACTTTTAAGCCTTTTGGGAGTGGGAATTTTTCCCATTTTTCCCCATTTTTCGGGTTTTTTGGTCGGGCTTGAAAACGGCGGCCCCGAGGCCTCCCGGGGCTGGCGGGCTTCGGCTCCCTTGCGAGAGGGTCCGAATTCCACCCGTTTAAGCCCAGAAAGGAGTTCGGAAGTCAGTCGGTCGAGGGAACCCCTTCGGAAGTCCGACGGGGATGGATTCGGCCGGCGTTTCGGATCTCCGGTCAGAGGAT
>NW_027139267.1:157500-165000 GCF_035084215.1 Heptranchias perlo
AAGCGAGCTCGGGGCCCCGGTTTGTCCGTCCCACCCGGAGGCCCATATCTCCGGAAGGCACAGGCCGATTTCCACCGGGTATGGCTCGTTGTGTGCGGCCGGACCAGGCGCAGCGGACGGTACCGAGCACTCGGAGGTCGGGCGCTGCCCGCCGGAGGTACAGCGAAAGGCTGCAAACCACTTTCCGCCGCCTCCCTCCGCGGGCGTGAGACCGACGGTCGTCGGGTTTAGTTCCGCGGCTAGAGCAGGACGAGGGGCAGCGAACGGTACCGGAACGAACCCGGTCGCACACCGGGAAGTCGAGTGCCGGGTCTCGAAACGGAGCCGGGTCGGCCCAGTTTAAAACGGAGAAGAGAGTGCTGCCCTCTGCGGGTGAAAACATGGAAGTACGTTGGTTAATGATTTCCAGTTCACCCCGCTTGGTCAGGCCCACTCGGAGGCGGATAACTCCGGAACGCCGAGGCCGATTTCCTGCGGGTATGGCTCGTTGCGTGCGGCAGGAGGCGGCGCAGCGTTCGGTACCGAGCACTCGGAGGTGCGGTGCTGCCCGCCGGAGTGACAGCGAAAGGCTGCGCACCGCTTTCCGCCTGCTAACTCGGCGTCCGTGAGACCGACCGACTCCGCTTTAGCACCGGAGCTAGAGTGGGGCAAGGGGCACCGAAGGGTACCGGAACGATGACGTTCGCACACCGGGAAGTCGAGTGCCGGGCCGCCGAAAGCGAGCAGGGTGCCACCGCTCGGGGCCCCGGTTTGTCCGTCCCACCCGGAGGCCCATATCTCCGGAAGACACAGGCCGATTTCCACCGGGTATGGCTCGTTGTGTGCGGCCGGACCAGGCGCAGCGGACGGTACCGAGCACTCGGAGGTCGGGCGCTGCCCGCCGGAGGTACAGCGAAAGGCTGCAAACCACTTTCCGCCGCCTCCCTCCGCGGGCGTGAGACCGACGGTCGTCGGGTTTGTTTCCGCGGCTAGAGCAGGACGAGGGGCAGCGAACGGTACCGGAAGGAACCCGGTCGCACACCGGGAAGTCGACTAGCGGGCCGCCGAAAGCGAGCACGGGGCCCCGGTTTGTCCGTCCCACCCGGAGGCCCATATCTCTGGAAGGCACAGGCCGATTTCCACCGGGTATGGCTCGTTGTGTGCGGCCGGACCAGGCGCAGCGGACGGTACCGAGCACTCGGAGGTCGGGCGCTGCCCGCCGGAGGTACAGCGAAAGGCTGCAAACCACTTTCCGCCACCTCCCTCCGCGGGCGTGAGACCGACGGTCGTCGGGTTTGTTTCCGCGGCTAGAGCAGGACGAGGGGCAGCGAACGGTACCGGAACGAACCCGGTCGCACACCGGGAAGTCGACCAGCGGGCCGCCGAAAGCGTGCTCGGGTCCCCGGTTTGTCTGTCCCACCCGGAGGCTGATATCTGAGGAAGTCCGAGGCCGATTTCCTCCGGCTAACTCGGCGGGCAATGTGTCCCCCCCACCATCTTCGGCTGATTACCGTGGCTGGACCGGATCAAGGAGCAACGGAACCGTGCCAGAACGACGTCGGTCGGACGGCGTGAACTGATAGTGCCGAGGCCGGAAACCGAGCCGGAAATGTGCACCGATTTATTGGTCCCACTCGCAGGCCCATATCTCCGGAAGGCCGAGGCCGATTTCCTCCGGGTATGGTTCGCTGCGTGCAGCCGGAAGGGGAGCAGCGGACGGCACTGAGCAGCCGGAGGTGCGGCGCTGCCCGCCGGAGCTGCAAGCGAAAGGCTGCGCACCGCTTTCCGCTGGTTAACTCGGCAGGCCGTCAGGCCGACCGACTCCGCTTCAGCACGGGAGCTAGAGTCGGGCAAGGGGCACCGAAGGGTACCGGAAGGATCACGTTCGGACACCGGGAAGTCGAGTGCCGGGCCGCCGAAAGCGAGCTCGGGGCCCCGGTTTGTCCGTCCCACCCGGAGGCCCATATCTCGAGAAGGCACAGGCCGATTTCCTCCGGGTTTGGCTCGCTGCGTGCGGCCGGACGAGGTGCAGCGAACGGTACCGAGCACTCGGAGGTGCGGCGCTGCCCGCCGGAGGTACAGCGAAAGGCTGCAAACCGCTTTCCGCCTCCTCTCCCCTCGGGCGTGAGACCGACGGTCGTCTGGTTTGCTTCCGCGGCAAGAGCAGGACGAGGGGCACCGAGCGGTACCAGAACGAACCCGGTCGCACACCGGGATGTCGAGTGCCCGGCCCAAACCCGCTACCCCCCCCCCCACCCGAAAGCGAGCCACGGTTTGTGGATTAAAAGTGAAGCGGCAAAGATTTGTAAAACAGCGTGAAATGATGAACCAGAAGCCCAAAGTAATGGTGGGAATAAAAGTTCCGAAATGTGAAATGGTGAACCAGAAGTTGTGTGAACTGTTTAACCCAAAGTGGCAAAAATGGATTAAAAGGGGTGAAATGATCGACCGCAAAGCAGGGCAAGCATTAAACAAAAGCAGCAGCATTTTTTAAAAAGGGACAAATGGTTTACCAGAATCCCAAAAGAATGCTCAGAGACTTAAGTGCCAAAGGGGCAAATGGTTAACCAGAAGCTGGGTGAACTGCTTAACCCAAAGTGGGAAAAAGGATAAAAAAGGGGTGAACTGATCAACCAGAAGTCGACAACAATGTGCGGCGATTAAGTCTGAAAGAGGGAAAGGTTGACCGGAAAGCAGGGAAATGATTAAACAAAAGCAGAAAAATTCAGTAAAAAGGGGCAAGTGGTGAACCAGAAGTTGGGTGAACTGCTTAACCAAAAGTGGGAAAGAGGATTAAAAGGGGAGAAATGTTGAACCAGATGTCGAAAACAATGCGCGGCGATGAAGTCTGAAAGAGGAAAAGGTTGACCGCAAAGCAGGGAAAGGATTAAACAGAAGCAGCAATATCTTTTAAAAAGGGACAAATGGTGAACCAGAATCCCAAAAGAATGCTCAGAGACTTAAGTCCCAAAGGGGCAAATGGTTAACCAGAAGCTGGGTGAACTGTTTAACCAAAAGTGGGAAAAAGGATTAAAATGTTGTGAAATGATTAACCAGAAGGCGAAAGCAAAGTGCGGCGGCGAAGTCCTAAAGGGGAAAAGGTTGACCATAAAGCAGGGAAATGATTAAACAAAAGCAGAAAAATTCAGTAAGAAGGGGCAAATGGTTAACCAGAAGTTGGGTGAACTGCTTAACCAAAAGTGGGAAAGAGGATTAAAAGGGGAGAAATGTTGAACCAGATGTCGAAAACAATGCGCGGCGATGAAGTCTGAAAGAGGAATAGGTCGACCGCAAAGCAGGGAAATGATTAAACAAAAGCAGAAAAATTCAGTAAAAAGGGGCAAATGGTGAACCAGAAGCTGGGTGAACTGCTTAACCAAAAGTGGGAAAAAGGATTAAAAGGGGAGAAATGTTGAACCAGATGTCGAAAACAAGGTGCGGCGATGAAGTCTGAAAGAGGAATAGGTCGACCGCAAAGCAGGGAAAGGTTTAATCAAAAGCAGCAATATCTTTTAAAAAGGGACAAATGGTGAACCAGAATCACAAAAGAATGCTCAGAGACTTAAGTCCCAAAGGGGAAATGGTTAACCAGTAGCTGGGTGAACTGTCCAACCCAAAGTGGGAAAAAGGATTAAAAGGGGTGAAATGATTAACCAGAAGGCGAAAGCAAAGTGCGGCGGCGAAGTCGTAAGGGGAAAAGGTTGACCAGAAAGCAGGGAAAGCATTAAACAAAAGCGGCAACATTTTTAAAAAAGTGGCAAATGGTTAACCAGAATCCCAAAAGAATGCTCAGAGACTTAAGTCCCAAAGGGGAAATGGTTAACCAGAAGCTGGGTGAACTGGTGAACCAAAAGTGGGAAAAAGGATTAAAAGGGGAGAAATGTTTAACCAGAAGGCAAAAGCAAAGTGCGGCGGCGAAGTCCAAAAGGGGAAAAGGTTGACAAGAAAGCAGGGAAATGATTAAACCAAAGCGGAAAAATTCAGTATAATGGGGCAAATGGTTAACCAGAAGCTGGGTGAAATGGTTAACCGAAAGTGGCAAAAAAAGATTTAAAGGGGAAAAATGATTAACCAGAAGTCGACAACAATGCGCGGCGATGAAGTCTGAAAGGGGAAAAGGTTGACCACATAGCAGGGAAACGATTAAACAAAAGCGGCAACATTTTTAAAAAAGTGGCAAATGATTAACCAGAATCCCAAAAGAATGCTCAGAGACTAAGTCCCAAAGGGGAAATGGTTAACCAGAAGCTGGGGGAAATGGTTAACCAAAAGTTGCAAAAATGATTAAAAGGGGTGAAATGATTAACCAGGAGGCTAAAGCAATGTGCCGCGGTGAAGTCTGAAAGAGGGAAAGGTTGACCAGAAAGCATTAAACAAAAGCGGCAACATTTTTTAAAAATTGGCAAATGATTAACCAGAATCCCAAAAGAATGCTCAGAGACTAAGTCCCATAGGGGAAATGGTTAACCAGAAGCTGGGGGAAATGGTTAACCAAAAGTTGCAAAAATGATTAAAAGGGGTGAAATGATTAACCAGAATTCGAAAATAATGTGCGGCGATGAAGTCCTAAAGGGGAAAAGTTTGACCACAAAGCAGGGAAAGCATTAAACAAAAGCGGCAACATTTTTTAAAAATTGGCAAATGATTAACCAGAATCCCAAAAGAATGCTCAGAGACTAAGTCCCAAAGGGGAAATGGTTAACCAGAAGCTGGGGGAAATGGTTAACCAAAAGTTGCAAAAATGATTAAAAGGGGTGAAATGATTAACCAGGAGGCTAAAGCAATGTGCCGCGGTGAAGTCTGAAAGAGGGAAAGGTTGACCAGAAAGCATTAAACAAAAGCGGCAACATTTTTTAAAAATTGGCAAATGATTAACCAGAATCCCAAAAGAATGCTCAGAGACTAAGTCCCAAAGGGGAAATGGTTAACCAGAAGCTGGGGGAAATGGTTAACCAAAAGTTGCAAAAATGATTAAAAGGGGTGAAATGATTAACCAGGAGGCTAAAGCAATGTGCCGCGGTGAAGTCTGAAAGAGGGAAAGGTTGACCAGAAAGCATTAAACAAAAGCGGCAACATTTTTAAAAAAGTGGCAAATGATTAACCAGAATCCCAAAAGAATGCTCAGAGACTGAGTCCCAAAGGGGAAATGGTTAACCAGAAGCTGGGGGAAATGGTTAACCAAAAGTTGCAAAAATGATTAAAAGGGGTGAAATGATTAACCAGGAGGCTAAAGCAATGTGCCGCGGTGAAGTCTGAAAGAGGGAAAGGTTGACCAGAAAGCATTAAACAAAAGCGGCAACATTTTTTAAAAAGTGGCAAATGATTAACCAGAATCCCAAAAGAATGCTCAGAGACTAAGTCCCAAAGGGGAAATGGTTAACCAGAAGCTGGGGGAAATGGTTAACCAAAAGTTGCAAAAATGATTAAAAGGGGTGAAATGATTAACCAGGAGGCTAAAGCAATGTGCCGCGGTGAAGTCTGAAAGAGGGAAAGGTTGACCAGAAAGCATTAAACAAAAGCGGCAACATTTTTTAAAAATTGGCAAATGATTAACCAGAATTCCAAAAGAATGCTCAGAGACTAAGTCCCAAAGGGGAAATGGTTAACCAGAAGCTGGGGGAAATGGTTAACCAAAAGTTGCAAAAATGATTAAAAGGGGTGAAATGATTAACCAGGAGGCTGAAGCAATGTGCCGCGGGGAAGTCTGAAAGAGGCAAAGGTTGACCAGAAAGCATTAAACAAAAGTGGCAACATTTTTTAAAAATTGGCAAATGATTAACCAGAATCCCAAAAGAATGCTCAGAGACTAAGTCCCAAAGGGGAAATGGTTAACCAGAAGCTGGGGGAAATGGTTAACCAAAAGTTGCAAAAATGATTAAAAGGGGTGAAATGATTAACCAGGAGGCTAAAGCAATGTGCCGCGGTGAAGTCTGAAAGAGGGAAAGGTTGACCAGAAAGCATTAAACAAAAGTGGCAACATTTTTAAAAAATTGGCAAATGATTAACCAGAATCCCAAAAGAATGCTCAGAGACTAAGTCCCAAAGGGGAAATGGTTAACCAGAAGCTGGGGGAAATGGTTAACCAAAAGTTGCAAAAATGATTAAAAGGGGTGAAATGATTAACCAGGAGGCTGAAGCAATGTGCCGCGGTGAAGTCTGAAAGAGGGAAAGGTTGACCAGAAAGCATTAAACAAAAGTGGCAACATTTTTTAAAAATTGGCAAATGATTAACCAGAATCCCAAAAGAATGCTCAGAGACTAAGTCCCAAAGGGGAAATGGTTAACCAGAAGCTGGGGGAAATGGTTAACCAAAAGTTGCAAAAATGATTAAAAGGGGTGAAATGATTAACCAGGAGGCTAAAGCAATGTGCCGCGGTGAAGTCTGAAAGAGGGAAAGGTTGACCAGAAAGCATTAAACAAAAGTGGCAACATTTTTAAAAAATTGGCAAATGATTAACCAGAATCCCAAAAGAATGCTCAGAGACTAAGTCCCAAAGGGGAAATGGTTAACCAGAAGCTGGGGGAAATGGTTAACCAAAAGTTGCAAAAATGATTAAAAGGGGTGAAATGATTAACCAGGAGGCTGGAGCAATGTGCCGCGGTGAAGTCTGAAAGAGGGAAAGGTTGACCAGAAAGCATTAAACAAAAGTGGCAACATTTTTTAAAAATTGGCAAATGATTAACCAGAATCCCAAAAGAATGCTCAGAGACTAAGTCCCAAAGGGGAAATGGTTAACCAGAAGCTGGGGGAAATGGTTAACCAAAAGTTGCAAAAATGATTAAAAGGGGTGAAATGATTAACCAGGAGGCTGAAGCAATGTGCCGCGGTGAAGTCTGAAAGAGGGAAAGGTTGACCAGAAAGCATTAAACAAAAGTGGCAACATTTTTAAAAAATTGGCAAATGATTAACCAGAATCCCAAAAGAATGCTCAGAGACCAAGTCCCAAAGGGGAAATGGTTAACCAGAAGCTGGGGGAAATGGTTAACCAAAAGTTGCAAAAATGATTAAAAGGGGTGAAATGATTAACCAGGAGGCTAAAGCAATGTGCCGCGGTGAAGTCTGAAAGAGGGAAAGGTTGACCAGAAAGCATTAAACAAAAGCGGCAACATTTTTTAAAAATTGGCAAATGATTAACCAGAATCCCAAAAGAATGCTCAGAGACTAAGTCCCAAAGGGGAAATGGTTAACCAGAAGCTGGGTGAAATGGTTAACCAAAAGTTGCAAAAATGATTAAAAGGGGTGAAATGATCAACCAGAAGTCGAAAATAATGTGCGGCGATGAAGTCCTAAGGGGCAAAAGTCACCCAGAAGGCAGGGAAATGATCAAACGAAAGCAGCCAAAAAATTATTAAAAGAGGGGAACTGATGAACCAAAAGATGAGAAACGGCCCGCAGAGACTAAGTCCAAAACGGGAACTGGTGAACCGGAAATGATTAACCAAAAACTAAGTCCGAAGAGGGAACTGGTAAACCAGAACTGAGTAACCCGATTTTTAAAATTAATTATAAATGGGGAAACG
>NW_027139267.1:177500-187500 GCF_035084215.1 Heptranchias perlo
GCCCAATTTAAAACGGAGAATAGAGTGCTGCCCTCTGCGGGTGAAAACCTGGAAGTACGTTGGTTAATGATTTCCAGTTCACCCCGCTTGGTCAGGCCCACTCGGAGGCGGATAACTCCGGAACGCCGAGGCCGATTTCCTCCGGGTATGGCTCGTTGCGTGCGGCAGGAGGCGGCGCAGCGTACGGTACCGAGCACTCGGAGATGCGGTGCTGCCCGCCGGAGTGACAGCGAAAGGCTGCGCACCGCTTTCCGCCTGGTAACTCGGCGTCCGTGAGACCGACCGACTCCGCTTTAGCACCGGAGCTAGAGTGGGGCAAGGGGCACCGAAGGGTACCGGAACGATCACGTTCGCATACCGGGAAGTCGAGTGCCGGGCCGCTGAAAGCGAGCAGGGTGCCACCGCTCGGGGCCCCGGTTTGTCCGTCCCACCCGGAGGCCCATATCTCCGGAAGGCACAGGCCGATTTCCTCCGGGTATGGCTCGTTGCGTGCGGCCGGACCAGGCGCAGCGGACGGTACCGAGCACTCGGAGGTCCGGCGCTGCCCGCCGGAGGTACAGCGAAAGGCTGCAAACCACTTTCCGCCGCCTCCCTCCGCGGGCGTGAGACCGACGGTCGTCGGGTTTGGTTCCGCGGCTAGAGCAGGACGAGGGGCAGCGAACGGTACTGGAAGGAACCCGGTCGCACACCGGGAAGTCGACTAGCGGGCCGCCGAAAGCGAGCTCGGGGCCCCGGTTTGTCCGTCCCACCCGGAGGCCCATATCTCCGGAAGGCACAGGCCGATTTCCACCGGGTATGGCTCGTTGTGTGCGGCCGGACCAGGCGCAGCGGACGGTACCGAGCACTCGGAGGTCGGGCGCTGCCCGCCGGAGGTACAGCGAAAGGCTGCAAACCACTTTCCGCCGCCTCCCTCCGCGGGCGTGAGACCGACGGTCGTCGGGTTTAGTTCCGCGGCTAGAGCAGGACGAGGGGCAGCGAACGGTACCGGAACGAACCCGGTCGCACACCGGGAAGTCGAGTGCCGGGTCTCGAAACGGAGCCGGGTCGGCCCAGTTTAAAACGGAGAAGAGAGTGCTGCCCTCTGCGGGTGAAAACATGGAAGTACGTTGGTTAATGATTTCCAGTTCACCCCGCTTGGTCAGGCCCACTCGGAGGCGGATAACTCCGGAACGCCGAGGCCGATTTCCTGCGGGTATGGCTCGTTGCGTGCGGCAGGAGGCGGCGCAGCGTTCGGTACCGAGCACTCGGAGGTGCGGTGCTGCCCGCCGGAGTGACAGCGAAAGGCTGCGCACCGCTTTCCGCCTGCTAACTCGGCGTCCGTGAGACCGACCGACTCCGCTTTAGCACCGGAGCTAGAGTGGGGCAAGGGGCACCGAAGGGTACCGGAACGATGACGTTCGCACACCGGGAAGTCGAGTGCCGGGCCGCCGAAAGCGAGCAGGGTGCCACCGCTCGGGGCCCCGGTTTGTCCGTCCCACCCGGAGGCCCATATCTCCGGAAGACACAGGCCGATTTCCACCGGGTATGGCTCGTTGTGTGCGGCCGGACCAGGCGCAGCGGACGGTACCGAGCACTCGGAGGTCGGGCGCTGCCCGCCGGAGGTACAGCGAAAGGCTGCAAACCACTTTCCGCCGCCTCCCTCCGCGGGCGTGAGACCGACGGTCGTCGGGTTTGTTTCCGCGGCTAGAGCAGGACGAGGGGCAGCGAACGGTACCGGAAGGAACCCGGTCGCACACCGGGAAGTCGACTAGCGGGCCGCCGAAAGCGAGCACGGGGCCCCGGTTTGTCCGTCCCACCCGGAGGCCCATATCTCTGGAAGGCACAGGCCGATTTCCACCGGGTATGGCTCGTTGTGTGCGGCCGGACCAGGCGCAGCGGACGGTACCGAGCACTCGGAGGTCGGGCGCTGCCCGCCGGAGGTACAGCGAAAGGCTGCAAACCACTTTCCGCCACCTCCCTCCGCGGGCGTGAGACCGACGGTCGTCGGGTTTGTTTCCGCGGCTAGAGCAGGACGAGGGGCAGCGAACGGTACCGGAACGAACCCGGTCGCACACCGGGAAGTCGACCAGCGGGCCGCCGAAAGCGTGCTCGGGTCCCCGGTTTGTCTGTCCCACCCGGAGGCTGATATCTGAGGAAGTCCGAGGCCGATTTCCTCCGGCTAACTCGGCGGGCAATGTGTCCCCCCCACCATCTTCGGCTGATTACCGTGGCTGGACCGGATCAAGGAGCAACGGAACCGTGCCAGAACGACGTCGGTCGGACGGCGTGAACTGATAGTGCCGAGGCCGGAAACCGAGCCGGAAATGTGCACCGATTTATTGGTCCCACTCGCAGGCCCATATCTCCGGAAGGCCGAGGCCGATTTCCTCCGGGTATGGTTCGCTGCGTGCAGCCGGAAGGGGAGCAGCGGACGGCACTGAGCAGCCGGAGGTGCGGCGCTGCCCGCCGGAGCTGCAAGCGAAAGGCTGCGCACCGCTTTCCGCTGGTTAACTCGGCAGGCCGTCAGGCCGACCGACTCCGCTTCAGCACGGGAGCTAGAGTCGGGCAAGGGGCACCGAAGGGTACCGGAAGGATCACGTTCGGACACCGGGAAGTCGAGTGCCGGGCCGCCGAAAGCGAGCTCGGGGCCCCGGTTTGTCCGTCCCACCCGGAGGCCCATATCTCGAGAAGGCACAGGCCGATTTCCTCCGGGTTTGGCTCGCTGCGTGCGGCCGGACGAGGTGCAGCGAACGGTACCGAGCACTCGGAGGTGCGGCGCTGCCCGCCGGAGGTACAGCGAAAGGCTGCAAACCGCTTTCCGCCTCCTCTCCCCTCGGGCGTGAGACCGACGGTCGTCTGGTTTGCTTCCGCGGCAAGAGCAGGACGAGGGGCACCGAGCGGTACCAGAACGAACCCGGTCGCACACCGGGATGTCGAGTGCCCGGCCCAAACCCGCTACCCCCCCCCCCACCCGAAAGCGAGCCACGGTTTGTGGATTAAAAGTGAAGCGGCAAAGATTTGTAAAACAGCGTGAAATGATGAACCAGAAGCCCAAAGTAATGGTGGGAATAAAAGTTCCGAAATGTGAAATGGTGAACCAGAAGTTGTGTGAACTGTTTAACCCAAAGTGGCAAAAATGGATTAAAAGGGGTGAAATGATCGACCGCAAAGCAGGGCAAGCATTAAACAAAAGCAGCAGCATTTTTTAAAAAGGGACAAATGGTTTACCAGAATCCCAAAAGAATGCTCAGAGACTTAA
Source organism: Heptranchias perlo (assembly GCF_035084215.1). Lineage (NCBI taxonomy): Eukaryota > Metazoa > Chordata > Chondrichthyes > Hexanchiformes > Hexanchidae > Heptranchias > Heptranchias perlo. Next base: position 180,739 of record NW_027139267.1, read on the forward strand.
GTGCCAAAGGGGCAAATGGTTAACCAGAAGCTGGGTGAACTGCTTAACCCAAAGTGGGAAAAAGGATAAAAAAGGGGTGAACTGATCAACCAGAAGTCGACAACAATGTGCGGCGATTAAGTCTGAAAGAGGGAAAGGTTGACCGGAAAGCAGGGAAATGATTAAACAAAAGCAGAAAAATTCAGTAAAAAGGGGCAAGTGGTGAACCAGAAGTTGGGTGAACTGCTTAACCAAAAGTGGGAAAGAGGATTAAAAGGGGAGAAATGTTGAACCAGATGTCGAAAACAATGCGCGGCGATGAAGTCTGAAAGAGGAAAAGGTTGACCGCAAAGCAGGGAAAGGATTAAACAGAAGCAGCAATATCTTTTAAAAAGGGACAAATGGTGAACCAGAATCCCAAAAGAATGCTCAGAGACTTAAGTCCCAAAGGGGCAAATGGTTAACCAGAAGCTGGGTGAACTGTTTAACCAAAAGTGGGAAAAAGGATTAAAATGTTGTGAAATGATTAACCAGAAGGCGAAAGCAAAGTGCGGCGGCGAAGTCCTAAAGGGGAAAAGGTTGACCATAAAGCAGGGAAATGATTAAACAAAAGCAGAAAAATTCAGTAAGAAGGGGCAAATGGTTAACCAGAAGTTGGGTGAACTGCTTAACCAAAAGTGGGAAAGAGGATTAAAAGGGGAGAAATGTTGAACCAGATGTCGAAAACAATGCGCGGCGATGAAGTCTGAAAGAGGAATAGGTCGACCGCAAAGCAGGGAAATGATTAAACAAAAGCAGAAAAATTCAGTAAAAAGGGGCAAATGGTGAACCAGAAGCTGGGTGAACTGCTTAACCAAAAGTGGGAAAAAGGATTAAAAGGGGAGAAATGTTGAACCAGATGTCGAAAACAAGGTGCGGCGATGAAGTCTGAAAGAGGAATAGGTCGACCGCAAAGCAGGGAAAGGTTTAATCAAAAGCAGCAATATCTTTTAAAAAGGGACAAATGGTGAACCAGAATCACAAAAGAATGCTCAGAGACTTAAGTCCCAAAGGGGAAATGGTTAACCAGTAGCTGGGTGAACTGTCCAACCCAAAGTGGGAAAAAGGATTAAAAGGGGTGAAATGATTAACCAGAAGGCGAAAGCAAAGTGCGGCGGCGAAGTCGTAAGGGGAAAAGGTTGACCAGAAAGCAGGGAAAGCATTAAACAAAAGCGGCAACATTTTTAAAAAAGTGGCAAATGGTTAACCAGAATCCCAAAAGAATGCTCAGAGACTTAAGTCCCAAAGGGGAAATGGTTAACCAGAAGCTGGGTGAACTGGTGAACCAAAAGTGGGAAAAAGGATTAAAAGGGGAGAAATGTTTAACCAGAAGGCAAAAGCAAAGTGCGGCGGCGAAGTCCAAAAGGGGAAAAGGTTGACAAGAAAGCAGGGAAATGATTAAACCAAAGCGGAAAAATTCAGTATAATGGGGCAAATGGTTAACCAGAAGCTGGGTGAAATGGTTAACCGAAAGTGGCAAAAAAAGATTTAAAGGGGAAAAATGATTAACCAGAAGTCGACAACAATGCGCGGCGATGAAGTCTGAAAGGGGAAAAGGTTGACCACATAGCAGGGAAACGATTAAACAAAAGCGGCAACATTTTTAAAAAAGTGGCAAATGATTAACCAGAATCCCAAAAGAATGCTCAGAGACTAAGTCCCAAAGGGGAAATGGTTAACCAGAAGCTGGGGGAAATGGTTAACCAAAAGTTGCAAAAATGATTAAAAGGGGTGAAATGATTAACCAGGAGGCTAAAGCAATGTGCCGCGGTGAAGTCTGAAAGAGGGAAAGGTTGACCAGAAAGCATTAAACAAAAGCGGCAACATTTTTTAAAAATTGGCAAATGATTAACCAGAATCCCAAAAGAATGCTCAGAGACTAAGTCCCATAGGGGAAATGGTTAACCAGAAGCTGGGGGAAATGGTTAACCAAAAGTTGCAAAAATGATTAAAAGGGGTGAAATGATTAACCAGAATTCGAAAATAATGTGCGGCGATGAAGTCCTAAAGGGGAAAAGTTTGACCACAAAGCAGGGAAAGCATTAAACAAAAGCGGCAACATTTTTTAAAAATTGGCAAATGATTAACCAGAATCCCAAAAGAATGCTCAGAGACTAAGTCCCAAAGGGGAAATGGTTAACCAGAAGCTGGGGGAAATGGTTAACCAAAAGTTGCAAAAATGATTAAAAGGGGTGAAATGATTAACCAGGAGGCTAAAGCAATGTGCCGCGGTGAAGTCTGAAAGAGGGAAAGGTTGACCAGAAAGCATTAAACAAAAGCGGCAACATTTTTTAAAAATTGGCAAATGATTAACCAGAATCCCAAAAGAATGCTCAGAGACTAAGTCCCAAAGGGGAAATGGTTAACCAGAAGCTGGGGGAAATGGTTAACCAAAAGTTGCAAAAATGATTAAAAGGGGTGAAATGATTAACCAGGAGGCTAAAGCAATGTGCCGCGGTGAAGTCTGAAAGAGGGAAAGGTTGACCAGAAAGCATTAAACAAAAGCGGCAACATTTTTAAAAAAGTGGCAAATGATTAACCAGAATCCCAAAAGAATGCTCAGAGACTGAGTCCCAAAGGGGAAATGGTTAACCAGAAGCTGGGGGAAATGGTTAACCAAAAGTTGCAAAAATGATTAAAAGGGGTGAAATGATTAACCAGGAGGCTAAAGCAATGTGCCGCGGTGAAGTCTGAAAGAGGGAAAGGTTGACCAGAAAGCATTAAACAAAAGCGGCAACATTTTTTAAAAAGTGGCAAATGATTAACCAGAATCCCAAAAGAATGCTCAGAGACTAAGTCCCAAAGGGGAAATGGTTAACCAGAAGCTGGGGGAAATGGTTAACCAAAAGTTGCAAAAATGATTAAAAGGGGTGAAATGATTAACCAGGAGGCTAAAGCAATGTGCCGCGGTGAAGTCTGAAAGAGGGAAAGGTTGACCAGAAAGCATTAAACAAAAGCGGCAACATTTTTTAAAAATTGGCAAATGATTAACCAGAATTCCAAAAGAATGCTCAGAGACTAAGTCCCAAAGGGGAAATGGTTAACCAGAAGCTGGGGGAAATGGTTAACCAAAAGTTGCAAAAATGATTAAAAGGGGTGAAATGATTAACCAGGAGGCTGAAGCAATGTGCCGCGGTGAAGTCTGAAAGAGGGAAAGGTTGACCAGAAAGCATTAAACAAAAGTGGCAACATTTTTAAAAAATTGGCAAATGATTAACCAGAATCCCAAAAGAATGCTCAGAGACCAAGTCCCAAAGGGGAAATGGTTAACCAGAAGCTGGGGGAAATGGTTAACCAAAAGTTGCAAAAATGATTAAAAGGGGTGAAATGATTAACCAGGAGGCTAAAGCAATGTGCCGCGGTGAAGTCTGAAAGAGGGAAAGGTTGACCAGAAAGCATTAAACAAAAGCGGCAACATTTTTTAAAAATTGGCAAATGATTAACCAGAATCCCAAAAGAATGCTCAGAGACTAAGTCCCAAAGGGGAAATGGTTAACCAGAAGCTGGGGGAAATGGTTAACCAAAAGTTGCAAAAATGATTAAAAGGGGTGAAATGATTAACCAGGAGGCTGAAGCAATGTGCCGCGGTGAAGTCTGAAAGAGGGAAAGGTTGACCAGAAAGCATTAAACAAAAGTGGCAACATTTTTAAAAAATTGGCAAATGATTAACCAGAATCCCAAAAGAATGCTCAGAGACCAAGTCCCAAAGGGGAAATGGTTAACCAGAAGCTGGGGGAAATGGTTAACCAAAAGTTGCAAAAATGATTAAAAGGGGTGAAATGATTAACCAGGAGGCTAAAGCAATGTGCCGCGGTGAAGTCTGAAAGAGGGAAAGGTTGACCAGAAAGCATTAAACAAAAGCGGCAACATTTTTTAAAAATTGGCAAATGATTAACCAGAATCCCAAAAGAATGCTCAGAGACTAAGTCCCAAAGGGGAAATGGTTAACCAGAAGCTGGGGGAAATGGTTAACCAAAAGTTGCAAAAATGATTAAAAGGGGTGAAATGATTAACCAGGAGGCTGAAGCAATGTGCCGCGGTGAAGTCTGAAAGAGGGAAAGGTTGACCAGAAAGCATTAAACAAAAGTGGCAACATTTTTTAAAAATTGGCAAATGATTAACCAGAATCCCAAAAGAATGCTCAGAGACTAAGTCCCAAAGGGGAAATGGTTAACCAGAAGCTGGGGGAAATGGTTAACCAAAAGTTGCAAAAATGATTAAAAGGGGTGAAATGATTAACCAGGAGGCTAAAGCAATGTGCCGCGGTGAAGTCTGAAAGAGGGAAAGGTTGACCAGAAAGCATTAAACAAAAGTGGCAACATTTTTAAAAAATTGGCAAATGATTAACCAGAATCCCAAAAGAATGCTCAGAGACTAAGTCCCAAAGGGGAAATGGTTAACCAGAAGCTGGGGGAAATGGTTAACCAAAAGTTGCAAAAATGATTAAAAGGGGTGAAATGATTAACCAGGAGGCTGGAGCAATGTGCCGCGGTGAAGTCTGAAAGAGGGAAAGGTTGACCAGAAAGCATTAAACAAAAGTGGCAACATTTTTTAAAAATTGGCAAATGATTAACCAGAATCCCAAAAGAATGCTCAGAGACTAAGTCCCAAAGGGGAAATGGTTAACCAGAAGCTGGGGGAAATGGTTAACCAAAAGTTGCAAAAATGATTAAAAGGGGTGAAATGATTAACCAGGAGGCTGAAGCAATGTGCCGCGGTGAAGTCTGAAAGAGGGAAAGGTTGACCAGAAAGCATTAAACAAAAGTGGCAACATTTTTAAAAAATTGGCAAATGATTAACCAGAATCCCAAAAGAATGCTCAGAGACCAAGTCCCAAAGGGGAAATGGTTAACCAGAAGCTGGGGGAAATGGTTAACCAAAAGTTGCAAAAATGATTAAAAGGGGTGAAATGATTAACCAGGAGGCTAAAGCAATGTGCCGCGGTGAAGTCTGAAAGAGGGAAAGGTTGACCAGAAAGCATTAAACAAAAGCGGCAACATTTTTTAAAAATTGGCAAATGATTAACCAGAATCCCAAAAGAATGCTCAGAGACTAAGTCCCAAAGGGGAAATGGTTAACCAGAAGCTGGGTGAAATGGTTAACCAAAAGTTGCAAAAATGATTAAAAGGGGTGAAATGATCAACCAGAAGTCGAAAATAATGTGCGGCGATGAAGTCCTAAGGGGCAAAAGTCACCCAGAAGGCAGGGAAATGATCAAACGAAAGCAGCCAAAAAATTATTAAAAGAGGGGAACTGATGAACCAAAAGATGAGAAACGGCCCGCAGAGACTAAGTCCAAAACGGGAACTGGTGAACCGGAAATGATTAACCAAAAACTAAGTCCGAAGAGGGAACTGGTAAACCAGAACTGAGTAACCCGATTTTTAAAATTAATTATAAATGGGGAAACGATTGAGCAAAAGGCGGAAATTAAGTCACAGGGACCATGTCCGAAAGGGCAAGAGGTTACCCCGTAGGGGGCATTCGTCAACTCAATCTGAAAAATTTGGAGGCAAATCTGACCAAAATGCGGAAATCGGACCACACCGCGAGGGGCGCCATTCGACGGGGCAGGGTTAGACGCGTCGAACGGTACCTGAAGGTCCCGGCTGCGACACGTGAGTCCGGAGATATGGCCAGTCAAAGTCTGATGGGAGGTACCGAAGCCGAAAAATCGAAACGCGTTTGCGGCGATTCGGTGTCAGAGAGTCGGTCACGAATTCAAATTCGTCCCGCTGATTCGCCAATTGCCAGCCGGTTCCGGGGGGATTGGCGGGGTACCTGCAGGATAGTAAGAGGTGGCATGTCGAGACTTAGCCTGTTTACCAGACTTGTGTCTAGCGCCTCCAGGTCTGCAGAGACCGACCCGGGCTGCCGCCCAACCGACTTTTAAGCCTTTTGGGAGTGGGAATTTTTCCCATTTTTCCCCATTTTTCGGGTTTTTTGGTCGGGCTTGAAAACGGCGGCCCCGAGGCCTCCCGGGGCTGGCGGGCTTCGGCTCCCTTGCGAGAGGGTCCGAATTCCACCCGTTTAAGCCCAGAAAGGAGTTCGGAAGTCAGTCGGTCGAGGGAACCCCTTCGGAAGTCCGACGGGGATGGATTCGGCCGGCGTTTCGGATCTCCGGTCAGAGGATTCCCCCCCTGGGCGGGGGGGTGCGAGTAGCTGCCGGCAAACGGTCCCTTGCACTTGTGGCACAAAAAGTCCGAGCACAGGTTAATGAGTTGGCCGCGGAAGCCCCTATGCCGAAATGAGAAAGCCCCCGTTGCGGGGATTTAGTGACGCATCTGCGGCCGGAGGTGGGAGGCCGTCCTGCCGAATTGACACTTGTCATTCGGGCACCTAGGGATTGGTCGGGTACCCGGAGATTTTCGAGAACACGATTTTCAGAGCTTTCTCTGACAGCCCAGGTGCACTTTAAGAGTGCCTGAAAAAGTGACACTTGGCAAAAGGCTCTCAATTTCAAAGCGGAGACCTTTACAAGAGCACTCGGAAGTCACCTGTCAGCATTTAAAGCTACATCAGGCGGCAATTTTCGAACTCTTTGTCAGTCTGAAATCGTGTTGAGCCTCGACAGCGTCGGGCTCAGGCAGGAGGAGCTTGCCAGCAGAGAGAGGCTCACCATGGATTGCTGGTGGATGCTTTTCGAAAACATATACACATTATATTATATTATAATAATATAAAGAAAAAAAAGAGTTTCTCAAAATCTCTGTGACACTTTGCAGATTTTTTTGAAAGCCAATA
>NW_027139267.1:200000-210000 GCF_035084215.1 Heptranchias perlo
CGATTTCCTCCGGGTATGGCTCGTTGCGTGCGGCAGGAGGCGGCGCAGCGTACGGTACCGAGCACTGGGAGGTGCGATGCTGCCTGCCGGAGTGACAGCGAAAGGCTGCGCACCGCTTTCCGCCTGCTAACTCGGCGTCCGTGAGACCGACCGACTTCGCTTTACCGCCGGAGCTAGAGTGGGGCAAGGGGCACGGTTGGGTACCGGAACGATCACGTTCGCACACCGGGAAGTCGAGTGCCGGGTCTCGAAACGGAGCCGGGTCGGCCCAATTTAAAACGGAGAATAGAGTGCTGCCCTCTGCGGGTGAAAACCTGGAAGTACGTTGGTTAATGATTTCCAGTTCACCCCGCTTGGTCAGGCCCACTCGGAGGCGGATAACTCCGGAACGCCGAGGCCGATTTCCTCCGGGTATGGCTCGTTGCGTGCGGCAGGAGGCGGCGCAGCGTACGGTACCGAGCACTCGGAGATGCGGTGCAGCCCGCCGGAGTGACAGCGAAAGGCTGCGCACCGCTTTCCGCCTGCTAACTCGGCGTCCGTGAGACCGACCGACTTCGCTTTACCGCCGGAGCTAGAGTGGGGCAAGGGGCACGGTTGAGTACCGGAAGGATGACGTTCGCACACCGGGAAGTCGAGTGCCGGGCCGCTGAAAGCGAGCTCGGTGCCCCGGTTTGTCCGTCCCACCCGGAGGCCCATATCTCCGGAAGGCACAGGCCGATTTCCACCGGGTATGGCTCGTTGTGTGCGGCCGGACCAGGCGCAGCGGACGGTACCGAGCACTCGGAGGTCGGGCGCTGTCCGCCGGAGGTACAGCGAAAGGCTGCAAACCACTTTCCGCCGCCTCCCTCCGCGGGCGTGAGACCGACGGTCGTCGGGTTTGGTTCCCCGGCTCGAGCAGGACGAGGGGCAGCGAACGGTACTGGAACGAACCCGGTCGCACACCGGGAAGTCGAGTGCCGGGTCTCGAAACGGAGCCGGGTCGGCCCAGTTTAAAACGGAGAAGAGAGTGCTGCCCTCTGCGGGTGAAAACCTGGAAGTACGTTGGTTAATGATTTCCAGTTCACCCCGCTTGGTCAGGCCCACTCGGAGGCGGATAACTCCGGAACGCCGAGGCCGATTTCCTCCGGGTATGGCTCGTTGCGTGCGGCAGGAGGCGGCGCAGCGTACGGTACCGAGCACTCGGAGATGCGGTGCTGCCCGCCGGAGTGACAGCGAAAGGCTGCGCACCGCTTTCCGCCTGGTAACTCGGCGTCCGTGAGACCGACCGACTCCGCTTTAGCACCGGAGCTAGAGTGGGGCAAGGGGCACCGAAGGGTACCGGAACGATCACGTTCGCATACCGGGAAGTCGAGTGACGGGCCGCTGAAAGCGAGCAGGGTGCCACCGCTCGGGGCCCCGGTTTGTCCGTCCCACCCGGAGGCCCATATCTCCGGAAGGCACAGGCCGATTTCCTCCGGGTATGGCTCGTTGTGTGCGGCCGGACCAGGCGCAGCGGACGGTACCGAGCACTGGGAGGTGCGATGCTGCCCGCCGGAGTGACAGCGAAAGGCTGCGCACCGCTTTCCGCCTGCTAACTCGGCGTCCGTGAGACCGACCGACTCCGCTTTACCGCCGGAGCTAGAGTGGGGCAAGGGGCACGGTTGAGTACCGGAAGGATGACGTTCGCACACCGGGAAGTCGACTAGCGGGCCGCCGAAAGCGAGCTCGGGGCCCCGGTTTGTCCGTCCCACCCGGAGGCCCATATCTCCGGAAGGCACAGGCCGATTTCCACCGGGTATGGCTCGTTGTGTGCGGCCGGACCAGGCGCAGCGGACGGTACCGAGCACTCGGAGGTCGGGCGCTGCCCGCCGGAGGTACAGCGAAAGGCTGCAAACCACTTTCCGCCGCCTCCCTCCGCGGGCGTGAGACCGACGGTCGTCGGGTTTGTTTCCGCGGCTAGAGCAGGACGAGGGGCAGCGAACGGTACCGGAACGAACCCGGTCGCACACCGGGAAGTCGACTAGCGGGCCGCCGAAAGCGAGCACGGGGCCCCGGTTTGTCCGTCCCACCCGGAGGCCCATATCTCTGGAAGGCACAGGCCGATTTCCACCGGGTATGGCTCGTTGTGTGCGGCAGGACCAGGCGCAGCGGACGGTACCGAGCACTCGGAGGTCGGGCGCTGCCCGCCGGAGGTACAGCGAAAGGCTGCAAACCACTTTCCGCCACCTCCCTCCGCGGGCGTGAGACCGACGGTCGTCGGGTTTGTTTCCGCGGCTAGAGCAGGACGAGGGGCAGCGAACGGTACCGGAACGAACCCGGTCGCACACCGGGAAGTCGACCAGCGGGCCGCCGAAAGCGTGCTCGGGTCCCCGGTTTGTCTGTCCCACCCGGAGGCTGATATCTGAGGAAGTCCGAGGCCGATTTCCTCCGGCTAACTCGGCGGGCAATGTGTCCCCCCCCCCCACCATCTTCGGCTGATTACCGTGGCTGGACCGGATCAAGGAGCAACGGAACCGTGCCAGAACGACGTCGGTCGGACGGCGTGAACTGATAGTGCCGAGGCCGGAAACCGAGCCGGAAATGTGCACCGATTTATTGGTCCCACTCGCAGGCCCATATCTCCGGAAGGCCGAGGCCGATTTCCTCCGGGTATGGTTCGCTGCGTGCAGCCGGAAGGGGAGCAGCGGACGGCACTGAGCAGCCGGAGGTGCGGCGCTGCCCGCCGGAGCTGCAAGCGAAAGGCTGCGCACCGCTTTCCGCTGGCTAACTCGGCGGCCGTCAGGCCGACCGACTCCGCTTCAGCACGGGAGCTGGAGTCGGGCAAGGGGCACCGAAGGGTACCGGAAGGATCACGTTCGGACACCGGGAAGTCGAGTGCCGGGCCGCCGAAAGCGAGCTCGGGGCCCCGGTTTGTCCGTCCCACCCGGAGGCCCATATCTCGAGAAGGCACAGGCCGATTTCCTCCGGGTTTGGCTCGCTGCGTGCGGCCGGACGAGGCGCAGCGAACGGTACCGAGCACTCGGAGGTGCGGCGCTGCCCGCCGGAGGTACAGCGAAAGGCTGCAAACCGCTTTCCGCCTCCTCTCCCCTCGGGCGTGAGACCGACGGTCGTCTGGTTTGCTTCCGCGGCAAGAGCAGGACGAGGGGCACCGAGCGGTACCAGAACGAACCCGGTCGCACACCGGGATGTGGAGTGCCCGGCCCAAACCCGCTACCCCCCCCCCCCCCCACCCGAAAGCGAGCCCCGGTTTGTGGATTAAAAGTGAAGCGGCAAAGATTTGTAAAACAGCGTGAAATGATGAACCAGAAGCCCAAAGTAATGGTGGGAATAAAAGTTCCGAAATGTGAAATGGTGAACCAGAAGTTGTGTGAACTGTTTAACCCAAAGTGGCAAAAATGGATTAAAAGGGGTGAAATGATCGACCGCAAAGCAGGGCAAGCATTAAACAAAAGCAGCAGCATTTTTTAAAAAGGGACAAATGGTTTACCAGAATCCCAAAAGAATGCTCAGAGACTTAAGTGCCAAAGGGGCAAATGGTTAACCAGAAGCTGGGTGAACTGCTTAACCCAAAGTGGGAAAAAGGATAAAAAAGGGGTGAACTGATCAACCAGAAGTCGACAACAATGTGCGGCGATTAAGTCTGAAAGAGGGAAAGGTTGACCGGAAAGCAGGGAAATGATTAAACAAAAGCAGAAAAATTCAGTAAAAAGGGGCAAGTGGTGAACCAGAAGTTGGGTGAACTGCTTAACCAAAAGTGGGAAAGAGGATTAAAAGGGGAGAAATGTTGAACCAGATGTCGAAAACAATGCGCGGCGATGAAGTCTGAAAGAGGAAAAGGTTGACCGCAAAGCAGGGAAAGGATTAAACAGAAGCAGCAATATCTTTTAAAAAGGGACAAATGGTGAACCAGAATCCCAAAAGAATGCTCAGAGACTTAAGTCCCAAAGGGGCAAATGGTTAACCAGAAGCTGGGTGAACTGTTTAACCAAAAGTGGGAAAAAGGATTAAAATGTTGTGAAATGATTAACCAGAAGGCGAAAGCAAAGTGCGGCGGCGAAGTCCTAAAGGGGAAAAGGTTGACCATAAAGCAGGGAAATGATTAAACAAAAGCAGAAAAATTCAGTAAGAAGGGGCAAATGGTTAACCAGAAGTTGGGTGAACTGCTTAACCAAAAGTGGGAAAGAGGATTAAAAGGGGAGAAATGTTGAACCAGATGTCGAAAACAATGCGCGGCGATGAAGTCTGAAAGAGGAATAGGTCGACCGCAAAGCAGGGAAATGATTAAACAAAAGCAGAAAAATTCAGTAAAAAGGGGCAAATGGTGAACCAGAAGCTGGGTGAACTGCTTAACCAAAAGTGGGAAAAAGGATTAAAAGGGGAGAAATGTTGAACCAGATGTCGAAAACAAGGTGCGGCGATGAAGTCTGAAAGAGGAATAGGTCGACCGCAAAGCAGGGAAAGGTTTAATCAAAAGCAGCAATATCTTTTAAAAAGGGACAAATGGTGAACCAGAATCACAAAAGAATGCTCAGAGACTTAAGTCCCAAAGGGGAAATGGTTAACCAGTAGCTGGGTGAACTGTCCAACCCAAAGTGGGAAAAAGGATTAAAAGGGGTGAAATGATTAACCAGAAGGCGAAAGCAAAGTGCGGCGGCGAAGTCGTAAGGGGAAAAGGTTGACCAGAAAGCAGGGAAAGCATTAAACAAAAGCGGCAACATTTTTAAAAAAGTGGCAAATGGTTAACCAGAATCCCAAAAGAATGCTCAGAGACTTAAGTCCCAAAGGGGAAATGGTTAACCAGAAGCTGGGTGAACTGGTGAACCAAAAGTGGGAAAAAGGATTAAAAGGGGAGAAATGTTTAACCAGAAGGCAAAAGCAAAGTGCGGCGGCGAAGTCCAAAAGGGGAAAAGGTTGACAAGAAAGCAGGGAAATGATTAAACCAAAGCGGAAAAATTCAGTATAATGGGGCAAATGGTTAACCAGAAGCTGGGTGAAATGGTTAACCGAAAGTGGCAAAAAAAGATTTAAAGGGGAAAAATGATTAACCAGAAGTCGACAACAATGCGCGGCGATGAAGTCTGAAAGGGGAAAAGGTTGACCACATAGCAGGGAAACGATTAAACAAAAGCGGCAACATTTTTAAAAAAGTGGCAAATGATTAACCAGAATCCCAAAAGAATGCTCAGAGACTAAGTCCCAAAGGGGAAATGGTTAACCAGAAGCTGGGGGAAATGGTTAACCAAAAGTTGCAAAAATGATTAAAAGGGGTGAAATGATTAACCAGGAGGCTAAAGCAATGTGCCGCGGTGAAGTCTGAAAGAGGGAAAGGTTGACCAGAAAGCATTAAACAAAAGCGGCAACATTTTTTAAAAATTGGCAAATGATTAACCAGAATCCCAAAAGAATGCTCAGAGACTAAGTCCCATAGGGGAAATGGTTAACCAGAAGCTGGGGGAAATGGTTAACCAAAAGTTGCAAAAATGATTAAAAGGGGTGAAATGATTAACCAGAATTCGAAAATAATGTGCGGCGATGAAGTCCTAAAGGGGAAAAGTTTGACCACAAAGCAGGGAAAGCATTAAACAAAAGCGGCAACATTTTTTAAAAATTGGCAAATGATTAACCAGAATCCCAAAAGAATGCTCAGAGACTAAGTCCCAAAGGGGAAATGGTTAACCAGAAGCTGGGGGAAATGGTTAACCAAAAGTTGCAAAAATGATTAAAAGGGGTGAAATGATTAACCAGGAGGCTAAAGCAATGTGCCGCGGTGAAGTCTGAAAGAGGGAAAGGTTGACCAGAAAGCATTAAACAAAAGCGGCAACATTTTTTAAAAATTGGCAAATGATTAACCAGAATCCCAAAAGAATGCTCAGAGACTAAGTCCCAAAGGGGAAATGGTTAACCAGAAGCTGGGGGAAATGGTTAACCAAAAGTTGCAAAAATGATTAAAAGGGGTGAAATGATTAACCAGGAGGCTAAAGCAATGTGCCGCGGTGAAGTCTGAAAGAGGGAAAGGTTGACCAGAAAGCATTAAACAAAAGCGGCAACATTTTTAAAAAAGTGGCAAATGATTAACCAGAATCCCAAAAGAATGCTCAGAGACTGAGTCCCAAAGGGGAAATGGTTAACCAGAAGCTGGGGGAAATGGTTAACCAAAAGTTGCAAAAATGATTAAAAGGGGTGAAATGATTAACCAGGAGGCTAAAGCAATGTGCCGCGGTGAAGTCTGAAAGAGGGAAAGGTTGACCAGAAAGCATTAAACAAAAGCGGCAACATTTTTTAAAAAGTGGCAAATGATTAACCAGAATCCCAAAAGAATGCTCAGAGACTAAGTCCCAAAGGGGAAATGGTTAACCAGAAGCTGGGGGAAATGGTTAACCAAAAGTTGCAAAAATGATTAAAAGGGGTGAAATGATTAACCAGGAGGCTAAAGCAATGTGCCGCGGTGAAGTCTGAAAGAGGGAAAGGTTGACCAGAAAGCATTAAACAAAAGCGGCAACATTTTTTAAAAATTGGCAAATGATTAACCAGAATTCCAAAAGAATGCTCAGAGACTAAGTCCCAAAGGGGAAATGGTTAACCAGAAGCTGGGGGAAATGGTTAACCAAAAGTTGCAAAAATGATTAAAAGGGGTGAAATGATTAACCAGGAGGCTGAAGCAATGTGCCGCGGTGAAGTCTGAAAGAGGGAAAGGTTGACCAGAAAGCATTAAACAAAAGTGGCAACATTTTTAAAAAATTGGCAAATGATTAACCAGAATCCCAAAAGAATGCTCAGAGACCAAGTCCCAAAGGGGAAATGGTTAACCAGAAGCTGGGGGAAATGGTTAACCAAAAGTTGCAAAAATGATTAAAAGGGGTGAAATGATTAACCAGGAGGCTAAAGCAATGTGCCGCGGTGAAGTCTGAAAGAGGGAAAGGTTGACCAGAAAGCATTAAACAAAAGCGGCAACATTTTTTAAAAATTGGCAAATGATTAACCAGAATCCCAAAAGAATGCTCAGAGACTAAGTCCCAAAGGGGAAATGGTTAACCAGAAGCTGGGGGAAATGGTTAACCAAAAGTTGCAAAAATGATTAAAAGGGGTGAAATGATTAACCAGGAGGCTGAAGCAATGTGCCGCGGTGAAGTCTGAAAGAGGGAAAGGTTGACCAGAAAGCATTAAACAAAAGTGGCAACATTTTTTAAAAATTGGCAAATGATTAACCAGAATCCCAAAAGAATGCTCAGAGACTAAGTCCCAAAGGGGAAATGGTTAACCAGAAGCTGGGGGAAATGGTTAACCAAAAGTTGCAAAAATGATTAAAAGGGGTGAAATGATTAACCAGGAGGCTAAAGCAATGTGCCGCGGTGAAGTCTGAAAGAGGGAAAGGTTGACCAGAAAGCATTAAACAAAAGTGGCAACATTTTTAAAAAATTGGCAAATGATTAACCAGAATCCCAAAAGAATGCTCAGAGACTAAGTCCCAAAGGGGAAATGGTTAACCAGAAGCTGGGGGAAATGGTTAACCAAAAGTTGCAAAAATGATTAAAAGGGGTGAAATGATTAACCAGGAGGCTGGAGCAATGTGCCGCGGTGAAGTCTGAAAGAGGGAAAGGTTGACCAGAAAGCATTAAACAAAAGTGGCAACATTTTTAAAAAATTGGCAAATGATTAACCAGAATCCCAAAAGAATGCTCAGAGACCAAGTCCCAAAGGGGAAATGGTTAACCAGAAGCTGGGGGAAATGGTTAACCAAAAGTTGCAAAAATGATTAAAAGGGGTGAAATGATTAACCAGGAGGCTAAAGCAATGTGCCGCGGTGAAGTCTGAAAGAGGGAAAGGTTGACCAGAAAGCATTAAACAAAAGCGGCAACATTTTTTAAAAATTGGCAAATGATTAACCAGAATCCCAAAAGAATGCTCAGAGACTAAGTCCCAAAGGGGAAATGGTTAACCAGAAGCTGGGTGAAATGGTTAACCAAAAGTTGCAAAAATGATTAAAAGGGGTGAAATGATCAACCAGAAGTCGAAAATAATGTGCGGCGATGAAGTCCTAAGGGGCAAAAGTCACCCAGAAGGCAGGGAAATGATCAAACGAAAGCAGCCAAAAAATTATTAAAAGAGGGGAACTGATGAACCAAAAGATGAGAAACGGCCCGCAGAGACTAAGTCCAAAACGGGAACTGGTGAACCGGAAATGATTAACCAAAAACTAAGTCCGAAGAGGGAACTGGTAAACCAGAACTGAGTAACCCGATTTTTAAAATTAATTATAAATGGGGAAACGATTGAGCAAAAGGCGGAAATTAAGTCACAGGGACCATGTCCGAAAGGGCAAGAGGTTACCCCGTAGGGGGCATTCGTCAACTCAATCTGAAAACTTTGGAGGCAAATCTGACCAAAATGCGGAAATCGGACCACACCGCGAGGGGCGCCATTCGACGGGGCAGGGTTAGACGCGTCGAACGGTACCTGAAGGTCCCGGCTGCGACACGTGAGTCCGGAGATATGGCCAGTCAAAGTCTGATGGGAGGTACCGAAGCCGAAAAATCGAAACGCGTTTGCGGCGATTCGGTGTCAGAGAGTCGGTCACGAATTCAAATTCGTCCCGCTGATTCGCCAATTGCCAGCCGGTTCCGGGGGGATTGGCGGGGTACCTGCAGGATAGTAAGAGGTGGCATGTCGAGACTTAGCCTGTTTACCAGACTTGTGTCTAGCGCCTCCAGGTCTGCAGAGACCGACCCGGGCTGCCGCCCAACCGACTTTTAAGCCTTTTGGGAGTGGGAATTTTTCCCATTTTTCCCCATTTTTCGGGTTTTTTGGTCGGGCTTGAAAACGGCGGCCCCGAGGCCTCCCGGGGCTGGCGGGCTTCGGCTCCCTTGCGAGAGGGTCCGAATTCCACCCGTTTAAGCCCAGAAAGGAGTTCGGAAGTCAGTCGGTCGAGGGAACCCCTTCGGAAGTCCGACGGGGATGGATTCGGCCGGCGTTTCGGATCTCCGGTCAGAGGATTCCCCCCCTGGGCGGGGGGGTGCGAGTAGCTGCCGGCAAACGGTCCCTTGCACTTGTGGCACAAAAAGTCCGAGCACAGGTTAATGAGTTGGCCGCGGAAGCCCCTATGCCGAAATGAGAAAGCCCCCGTTGCGGGGATTTAGTGACGCATCTGCGGCCGGAGGTGGGAGGCCGTCCTGCCGAATTGACACTTGTCATTCGGGCACCTAGGGATTGGTCGGGTACCCGGAGATTTTCGAGAACACGATTTTCAGAGCTTTCTCTGACAGCCCAGGTGCACTTTAAGAGTGCCTGAAAAAGTGACACTTGGCAAAAGGCTCTCAATTTCAAAGCGGAGACCTTTACAAGAGCACTCGGAAGTCACCTGTCAGCATTTAAAGCTACATCAGGCGGCAATTTTCGAACTCTTTGTCAGTCTGAAATCGTGTTGAGCCTCGACAGCGTCGGGCTCAGGCAGGAGGAGCTTGCCAGCAGAGAGAGGCTCACCATGGATTGCTGGTGGATGCTTTTCGAAAACATATACACATTATATTATATTATAATAATATAAAGAAAAAAAAGAGTTTCTCAAAATCTCTGTGACACTTTGCAGATTTTTTTGAAAGCCAATAAAGAGAACTCTTTAACTTGAAAGTCACCTGTGCCGGCATAGCGATGACTTTTAAAACAGGTTGACACTTTCGAGCCGCGGCGGCTCTGAATCACCCCAGACACCAAGTGTGTTTGTGGGCAAGGCACCGCGGCCGGTGGGCTGCTTTTATAATAACGGGCACGCAGACTTTTTGAGAGGAATCGGTACTCTCTTCCGATCGATTTGGCGACTCGCGTCCGACATGGGAGGGCCCGAGCGGTCCAGCCAAGGCTGGTGTTCAGGCTCGTCAGGTTCCTCTCTCTGTCCCAAGTGGCAGACGGACAGTTTTAAAAGTCAGTGGGTTTTGTCGGCACGACTCTCCTGTTCACCCGCTGGCGTATTGCTCTCTTGTGAGGCCGAGAAGTCCACCTGTGTTGTCTAACAGAGGTCCGATTCAAG
>NW_027139267.1:220000-230000 GCF_035084215.1 Heptranchias perlo
TGGGGTGTTATCCTGACTTTGTTTCGCTGGTGAGAGTAGGCAGCGGCAGGCAGGCAAGCGGAATGTCGTGTGGGGTGCAGTGAGAGGTTGTAATGACGCTGCTTTGCAGCTGACCATGTGCCCTGATTTGTGACGCCCGTTTGGAGGCTGATATCTCAGGAAGGCCGAGGCCGATTTCCTCCGGGTATGGCTCGTTGCGTGCGGCAGGAGGAGGCGCAGCGTACGGTACCGAGCACTGGGAGGTGCGGTGCTGCCCGCCGGAGTGACAGCGAAAGGCTGCGCACCGCTTTCCGCCTGGTAACTCGGCGTCCGTGAGACCGACCGACTCCGCTTTATCGCCGGAGCTAGAGTGGGGCAAGGGGCACGGTTGAGTACCGGAAGGATGACGTTCGCACACGGGGAAGTCGAGTGCCGGGCCGCTGAAAGCGAGCAGGGTGCCACCGACTCTTCGGGCCCACTCGGAGGCTGATATCTCAGGAAGGCCGAGGCCGATTTCCTCCGGGTATGGCTCGTTGCGTGCGGCAGGAGGAGGCGCAGCGTACGGTACAGAGCACTGGGAGGTGCGATGCTGCCCGCCGGAGTGACAGCGAAAGGCTGCGCACCGCTTTCCGCCTGCTAACTCGGCGTCCGTGAGACCGACCGACTTCGCTTTACCGCCGGAGCTAGAGTGGGGCAAGGGGCACGGTTGGGTACCGGAACGATCACGTTCGCACACCGGGAAGTCGAGTGCCGGGTCTCGAAACGGAGCCGGGTCAGCCCAATTTAAAACGGAGAATAGAGTGCTGCCCTCTGCGGGTGAAAACCTGGAAGTACGTTGGTTAATGATTTCCAGTTCACCCCGCTTGGTCAGGCCCACTCGGAGGCGGATAACTCCGGAACGCCGAGGCCGATTTCCTCCGGGTATGGCTCGTTGCGTGCGGCAGGAGGCGGCGCAGCGTACGGTACCGAGCACTCGGAGATGCGGTGCTGCCCGCCGGAGTGACAGCGAAAGGCTGCGCACCGCTTTCCGCCTGGTAACTCGGCGTCCGTGAGACCGACCGACTCCGCTTTAGCACCGGAGCTAGAGTGGGGCAAGGGGCACCGAAGGGTACCGGAACGATCACGTTCGCATACCGGGAAGTCGAGTGCCGGGCCGCTGAAAGCGAGCAGGGTGCCACCGCTCGGGGCCCCGGTTTGTCCGTCCCACCCGGAGGCCCATATCTCCGGAAGGCACAGGCCGATTTCCTCCGGGTATGGCTCGTTGCGTGCGGCCGGACCAGGCGCAGCGGACGGTACCGAGCACTCGGAGGTCCGGCGCTGCCCGCCGGAGGTACAGCGAAAGGCTGCAAACCACTTTCCGCCGCCTCCCTCCGCGGGCGTGAGACCGACGGTCGTCGGGTTTGGTTCCGCGGCTAGAGCAGGACGAGGGGCAGCGATCGGTACTGGAAGGAACCCGGTCGCACACCGGGAAGTCGACTAGCGGGCCGCCGAAAGCGAGCTCGGGGCCCCGGTTTGTCCGTCCCACCCGGAGGCCCATATCTCCGGAAGGCACAGGCCGATTTCCACCGGGTATGGCTCGTTGTGTGCGGCCGGACCAGGCGCAGCGGACGGTACCGAGCACTCGGAGGTCGGGCGCTGCCCGCCGGAGGTACAGCGAAAGGCTGCAAACCACTTTCCGCCGCCTCCCTCCGCGGGCGTGAGACCGACGGTCGTCGGGTTTAGTTCCGCGGCTAGAGCAGGACGAGGGGCAGCGAACGGTACCGGAACGAACCCGGTCGCACACCGGGAAGTCGAGTGCCGGGTCTCGAAACGGAGCCGGGTCGGCCCAGTTTAAAACGGAGAAGAGAGTGCTGCCCTCTGCGGGTGAAAACATGGAAGTACGTTGGTTAATGATTTCCAGTTCACCCCGCTTGGTCAGGCCCACTCGGAGGCGGATAACTCCGGAACGCCGAGGCCGATTTCCTGCGGGTATGGCTCGTTGCGTGCGGCAGGAGGCGGCGCAGCGTTCGGTACCGAGCACTCGGAGGTGCGGTGCTGCCCGCCGGAGTGACAGCGAAAGGCTGCGCACCGCTTTCCGCCTGCTAACTCGGCGTCCGTGAGACCGACCGACTCCGCTTTAGCACCGGAGCTAGAGTGGGGCAAGGGGCACCGAAGGGTACCGGAACGATGACGTTCGCACACCGGGAAGTCGAGTGCCGGGCCGCCGAAAGCGAGCAGGGTGCCACCGCTCGGGGCCCCGGTTTGTCCGTCCCACCCGGAGGCCCATATCTCCGGAAGACACAGGCCGATTTCCACCGGGTATGGCTCGTTGTGTGCGGCCGGACCAGGCGCAGCGGACGGTACCGAGCACTCGGAGGTCGGGCGCTGCCCGCCGGAGGTACAGCGAAAGGCTGCAAACCACTTTCCGCCGCCTCCCTCCGCGGGCGTGAGACCGACGGTCGTCGGGTTTGTTTCCGCGGCTAGAGCAGGACGAGGGGCAGCGAACGGTACCGGAAGGAACCCGGTCGCACACCGGGAAGTCGACTAGCGGGCCGCCGAAAGCGAGCACGGGGCCCCGGTTTGTCCGTCCCACCCGGAGGCCCATATCTCTGGAAGGCACAGGCCGATTTCCACCGGGTATGGCTCGTTGTGTGCGGCCGGACCAGGCGCAGCGGACGGTACCGAGCACTCGGAGGTCGGGCGCTGCCCGCCGGAGGTACAGCGAAAGGCTGCAAACCACTTTCCGCCACCTCCCTCCGCGGGCGTGAGACCGACGGTCGTCGGGTTTGTTTCCGCGGCTAGAGCAGGACGAGGGGCAGCGAACGGTACCGGAACGAACCCGGTCGCACACCGGGAAGTCGACCAGCGGGCCGCCGAAAGCGTGCTCGGGTCCCCGGTTTGTCTGTCCCACCCGGAGGCTGATATCTGAGGAAGTCCGAGGCCGATTTCCTCCGGCTAACTCGGCGGGCAATGTGTCCCCCCCACCATCTTCGGCTGATTACCGTGGCTGGACCGGATCAAGGAGCAACGGAACCGTGCCAGAACGACGTCGGTCGGACGGCGTGAACTGATAGTGCCGAGGCCGGAAACCGAGCCGGAAATGTGCACCGATTTATTGGTCCCACTCGCAGGCCCATATCTCCGGAAGGCCGAGGCCGATTTCCTCCGGGTATGGTTCGCTGCGTGCAGCCGGAAGGGGAGCAGCGGACGGCACTGAGCAGCCGGAGGTGCGGCGCTGCCCGCCGGAGCTGCAAGCGAAAGGCTGCGCACCGCTTTCCGCTGGTTAACTCGGCAGGCCGTCAGGCCGACCGACTCCGCTTCAGCACGGGAGCTAGAGTCGGGCAAGGGGCACCGAAGGGTACCGGAAGGATCACGTTCGGACACCGGGAAGTCGAGTGCCGGGCCGCCGAAAGCGAGCTCGGGGCCCCGGTTTGTCCGTCCCACCCGGAGGCCCATATCTCGAGAAGGCACAGGCCGATTTCCTCCGGGTTTGGCTCGCTGCGTGCGGCCGGACGAGGTGCAGCGAACGGTACCGAGCACTCGGAGGTGCGGCGCTGCCCGCCGGAGGTACAGCGAAAGGCTGCAAACCGCTTTCCGCCTCCTCTCCCCTCGGGCGTGAGACCGACGGTCGTCTGGTTTGCTTCCGCGGCAAGAGCAGGACGAGGGGCACCGAGCGGTACCAGAACGAACCCGGTCGCACACCGGGATGTCGAGTGCCCGGCCCAAACCCGCTACCCCCCCCCCCACCCGAAAGCGAGCCACGGTTTGTGGATTAAAAGTGAAGCGGCAAAGATTTGTAAAACAGCGTGAAATGATGAACCAGAAGCCCAAAGTAATGGTGGGAATAAAAGTTCCGAAATGTGAAATGGTGAACCAGAAGTTGTGTGAACTGTTTAACCCAAAGTGGCAAAAATGGATTAAAAGGGGTGAAATGATCGACCGCAAAGCAGGGCAAGCATTAAACAAAAGCAGCAGCATTTTTTAAAAAGGGACAAATGGTTTACCAGAATCCCAAAAGAATGCTCAGAGACTTAAGTGCCAAAGGGGCAAATGGTTAACCAGAAGCTGGGTGAACTGCTTAACCCAAAGTGGGAAAAAGGATAAAAAAGGGGTGAACTGATCAACCAGAAGTCGACAACAATGTGCGGCGATTAAGTCTGAAAGAGGGAAAGGTTGACCGGAAAGCAGGGAAATGATTAAACAAAAGCAGAAAAATTCAGTAAAAAGGGGCAAGTGGTGAACCAGAAGTTGGGTGAACTGCTTAACCAAAAGTGGGAAAGAGGATTAAAAGGGGAGAAATGTTGAACCAGATGTCGAAAACAATGCGCGGCGATGAAGTCTGAAAGAGGAAAAGGTTGACCGCAAAGCAGGGAAAGGATTAAACAGAAGCAGCAATATCTTTTAAAAAGGGACAAATGGTGAACCAGAATCCCAAAAGAATGCTCAGAGACTTAAGTCCCAAAGGGGCAAATGGTTAACCAGAAGCTGGGTGAACTGTTTAACCAAAAGTGGGAAAAAGGATTAAAATGTTGTGAAATGATTAACCAGAAGGCGAAAGCAAAGTGCGGCGGCGAAGTCCTAAAGGGGAAAAGGTTGACCATAAAGCAGGGAAATGATTAAACAAAAGCAGAAAAATTCAGTAAGAAGGGGCAAATGGTTAACCAGAAGTTGGGTGAACTGCTTAACCAAAAGTGGGAAAGAGGATTAAAAGGGGAGAAATGTTGAACCAGATGTCGAAAACAATGCGCGGCGATGAAGTCTGAAAGAGGAATAGGTCGACCGCAAAGCAGGGAAATGATTAAACAAAAGCAGAAAAATTCAGTAAAAAGGGGCAAATGGTGAACCAGAAGCTGGGTGAACTGCTTAACCAAAAGTGGGAAAAAGGATTAAAAGGGGAGAAATGTTGAACCAGATGTCGAAAACAAGGTGCGGCGATGAAGTCTGAAAGAGGAATAGGTCGACCGCAAAGCAGGGAAAGGTTTAATCAAAAGCAGCAATATCTTTTAAAAAGGGACAAATGGTGAACCAGAATCACAAAAGAATGCTCAGAGACTTAAGTCCCAAAGGGGAAATGGTTAACCAGTAGCTGGGTGAACTGTCCAACCCAAAGTGGGAAAAAGGATTAAAAGGGGTGAAATGATTAACCAGAAGGCGAAAGCAAAGTGCGGCGGCGAAGTCGTAAGGGGAAAAGGTTGACCAGAAAGCAGGGAAAGCATTAAACAAAAGCGGCAACATTTTTAAAAAAGTGGCAAATGGTTAACCAGAATCCCAAAAGAATGCTCAGAGACTTAAGTCCCAAAGGGGAAATGGTTAACCAGAAGCTGGGTGAACTGGTGAACCAAAAGTGGGAAAAAGGATTAAAAGGGGAGAAATGTTTAACCAGAAGGCAAAAGCAAAGTGCGGCGGCGAAGTCCAAAAGGGGAAAAGGTTGACAAGAAAGCAGGGAAATGATTAAACCAAAGCGGAAAAATTCAGTATAATGGGGCAAATGGTTAACCAGAAGCTGGGTGAAATGGTTAACCGAAAGTGGCAAAAAAAGATTTAAAGGGGAAAAATGATTAACCAGAAGTCGACAACAATGCGCGGCGATGAAGTCTGAAAGGGGAAAAGGTTGACCACATAGCAGGGAAACGATTAAACAAAAGCGGCAACATTTTTAAAAAAGTGGCAAATGATTAACCAGAATCCCAAAAGAATGCTCAGAGACTAAGTCCCAAAGGGGAAATGGTTAACCAGAAGCTGGGGGAAATGGTTAACCAAAAGTTGCAAAAATGATTAAAAGGGGTGAAATGATTAACCAGGAGGCTAAAGCAATGTGCCGCGGTGAAGTCTGAAAGAGGGAAAGGTTGACCAGAAAGCATTAAACAAAAGCGGCAACATTTTTTAAAAATTGGCAAATGATTAACCAGAATCCCAAAAGAATGCTCAGAGACTAAGTCCCATAGGGGAAATGGTTAACCAGAAGCTGGGGGAAATGGTTAACCAAAAGTTGCAAAAATGATTAAAAGGGGTGAAATGATTAACCAGAATTCGAAAATAATGTGCGGCGATGAAGTCCTAAAGGGGAAAAGTTTGACCACAAAGCAGGGAAAGCATTAAACAAAAGCGGCAACATTTTTTAAAAATTGGCAAATGATTAACCAGAATCCCAAAAGAATGCTCAGAGACTAAGTCCCAAAGGGGAAATGGTTAACCAGAAGCTGGGGGAAATGGTTAACCAAAAGTTGCAAAAATGATTAAAAGGGGTGAAATGATTAACCAGGAGGCTAAAGCAATGTGCCGCGGTGAAGTCTGAAAGAGGGAAAGGTTGACCAGAAAGCATTAAACAAAAGCGGCAACATTTTTTAAAAATTGGCAAATGATTAACCAGAATCCCAAAAGAATGCTCAGAGACTAAGTCCCAAAGGGGAAATGGTTAACCAGAAGCTGGGGGAAATGGTTAACCAAAAGTTGCAAAAATGATTAAAAGGGGTGAAATGATTAACCAGGAGGCTAAAGCAATGTGCCGCGGTGAAGTCTGAAAGAGGGAAAGGTTGACCAGAAAGCATTAAACAAAAGCGGCAACATTTTTAAAAAAGTGGCAAATGATTAACCAGAATCCCAAAAGAATGCTCAGAGACTGAGTCCCAAAGGGGAAATGGTTAACCAGAAGCTGGGGGAAATGGTTAACCAAAAGTTGCAAAAATGATTAAAAGGGGTGAAATGATTAACCAGGAGGCTAAAGCAATGTGCCGCGGTGAAGTCTGAAAGAGGGAAAGGTTGACCAGAAAGCATTAAACAAAAGCGGCAACATTTTTTAAAAAGTGGCAAATGATTAACCAGAATCCCAAAAGAATGCTCAGAGACTAAGTCCCAAAGGGGAAATGGTTAACCAGAAGCTGGGGGAAATGGTTAACCAAAAGTTGCAAAAATGATTAAAAGGGGTGAAATGATTAACCAGGAGGCTAAAGCAATGTGCCGCGGTGAAGTCTGAAAGAGGGAAAGGTTGACCAGAAAGCATTAAACAAAAGCGGCAACATTTTTTAAAAATTGGCAAATGATTAACCAGAATTCCAAAAGAATGCTCAGAGACTAAGTCCCAAAGGGGAAATGGTTAACCAGAAGCTGGGGGAAATGGTTAACCAAAAGTTGCAAAAATGATTAAAAGGGGTGAAATGATTAACCAGGAGGCTGAAGCAATGTGCCGCGGGGAAGTCTGAAAGAGGCAAAGGTTGACCAGAAAGCATTAAACAAAAGTGGCAACATTTTTTAAAAATTGGCAAATGATTAACCAGAATCCCAAAAGAATGCTCAGAGACTAAGTCCCAAAGGGGAAATGGTTAACCAGAAGCTGGGGGAAATGGTTAACCAAAAGTTGCAAAAATGATTAAAAGGGGTGAAATGATTAACCAGGAGGCTAAAGCAATGTGCCGCGGTGAAGTCTGAAAGAGGGAAAGGTTGACCAGAAAGCATTAAACAAAAGTGGCAACATTTTTAAAAAATTGGCAAATGATTAACCAGAATCCCAAAAGAATGCTCAGAGACTAAGTCCCAAAGGGGAAATGGTTAACCAGAAGCTGGGGGAAATGGTTAACCAAAAGTTGCAAAAATGATTAAAAGGGGTGAAATGATTAACCAGGAGGCTGAAGCAATGTGCCGCGGTGAAGTCTGAAAGAGGGAAAGGTTGACCAGAAAGCATTAAACAAAAGTGGCAACATTTTTTAAAAATTGGCAAATGATTAACCAGAATCCCAAAAGAATGCTCAGAGACTAAGTCCCAAAGGGGAAATGGTTAACCAGAAGCTGGGGGAAATGGTTAACCAAAAGTTGCAAAAATGATTAAAAGGGGTGAAATGATTAACCAGGAGGCTAAAGCAATGTGCCGCGGTGAAGTCTGAAAGAGGGAAAGGTTGACCAGAAAGCATTAAACAAAAGTGGCAACATTTTTAAAAAATTGGCAAATGATTAACCAGAATCCCAAAAGAATGCTCAGAGACTAAGTCCCAAAGGGGAAATGGTTAACCAGAAGCTGGGGGAAATGGTTAACCAAAAGTTGCAAAAATGATTAAAAGGGGTGAAATGATTAACCAGGAGGCTGGAGCAATGTGCCGCGGTGAAGTCTGAAAGAGGGAAAGGTTGACCAGAAAGCATTAAACAAAAGTGGCAACATTTTTTAAAAATTGGCAAATGATTAACCAGAATCCCAAAAGAATGCTCAGAGACTAAGTCCCAAAGGGGAAATGGTTAACCAGAAGCTGGGGGAAATGGTTAACCAAAAGTTGCAAAAATGATTAAAAGGGGTGAAATGATTAACCAGGAGGCTGAAGCAATGTGCCGCGGTGAAGTCTGAAAGAGGGAAAGGTTGACCAGAAAGCATTAAACAAAAGTGGCAACATTTTTAAAAAATTGGCAAATGATTAACCAGAATCCCAAAAGAATGCTCAGAGACCAAGTCCCAAAGGGGAAATGGTTAACCAGAAGCTGGGGGAAATGGTTAACCAAAAGTTGCAAAAATGATTAAAAGGGGTGAAATGATTAACCAGGAGGCTAAAGCAATGTGCCGCGGTGAAGTCTGAAAGAGGGAAAGGTTGACCAGAAAGCATTAAACAAAAGCGGCAACATTTTTTAAAAATTGGCAAATGATTAACCAGAATCCCAAAAGAATGCTCAGAGACTAAGTCCCAAAGGGGAAATGGTTAACCAGAAGCTGGGTGAAATGGTTAACCAAAAGTTGCAAAAATGATTAAAAGGGGTGAAATGATCAACCAGAAGTCGAAAATAATGTGCGGCGATGAAGTCCTAAGGGGCAAAAGTCACCCAGAAGGCAGGGAAATGATCAAACGAAAGCAGCCAAAAAATTATTAAAAGAGGGGAACTGATGAACCAAAAGATGAGAAACGGCCCGCAGAGACTAAGTCCAAAACGGGAACTGGTGAACCGGAAATGATTAACCAAAAACTAAGTCCGAAGAGGGAACTGGTAAACCAGAACTGAGTAACCCGATTTTTAAAATTAATTATAAATGGGGAAACGATTGAGCAAAAGGCGGAAATTAAGTCACAGGGACCATGTCCGAAAGGGCAAGAGGTTACCCCGTAGGGGGCATTCGTCAACTCAATCTGAAAAATTTGGAGGCAAATCTGACCAAAATGCGGAAATCGGACCACACCGCGAGGGGCGCCATTCGACGGGGCAGGGTTAGACGCGTCGAACGGTACCTGAAGGTCCCGGCTGCGACACGTGAGTCCGGAGATATGGCCAGTCAAAGTCTGATGGGAGGTACCGAAGCCGAAAAATCGAAACGCGTTTGCGGCGATTCGGTGTCAGAGAGTCGGTCACGAATTCAAATTCGTCCCGCTGATTCGCCAATTGCCAGCCGGTTCCGGGGGGATTGGCGGGGTACCTGCAGGATAGTAAGAGGTGGCATGTCGAGACTTAGCCTGTTTACCAGACTTGTGTCTAGCGCCTCCAGGTCTGCAGAGACCGACCCGGGCTGCCGCCCAACCGACTTTTAAGCCTTTTGGGAGTGGGAATTTTTCCCATTTTTCCCCATTTTTCGGGTTTTTTGGTCGGGCTTGAAAACGGCGGCCCCGAGGCCTCCCGGGGCTGGCGGGCTTCGGCTCCCTTGCGAGAGGGTCCGAATTCCACCCGTTTAAGCCCAGAAAGGAGTTCGGAAGTCAGTCGGTCGAGGGAACCCCTTCGGAAGTCCGACGGGGATGGATTCGGCCGGCGTTTCGGATCTCCGGTCAGAGGATTCCCCCCCTGGGCGGGGGGGTGCGAGTAGCTGCCGGCAAACGGTCCCTTGCACTTGTGGCACAAAAAGTCCGAGCACAGGTTAATGAGTTGGCCGCGGAAGCCCCTATGCCGAAATGAGAAAGCCCCCGTTGCGGGGATTTAGTGACGCATCTGCGGCCGGAGGTGGGAGGCCGTCCTGCCGAATTGACACTTGTCATTCGGGCACCTAGGGATTGGTCGGGTACCCGGAGATTTTCGAGAACACGATTTTCAGAGCTTTCTCTGACAGCCCAGGTGCACTTTAAGAGTGCCTGAAAAAGTGACACTT
>NW_027139267.1:242500-250000 GCF_035084215.1 Heptranchias perlo
GAAACGGAGCCGGGTCGGCCCAGTTTAAAACGGAGAAGAGAGTGCTGCCCTCTGCGGGTGAAAACATGGAAGTACGTTGGTTAATGATTTCCAGTTCACCCCGCTTGGTCAGGCCCACTCGGAGGCGGATAACTCCGGAACGCCGAGGCCGATTTCCTGCGGGTATGGCTCGTTGCGTGCGGCAGGAGGCGGCGCAGCGTTCGGTACCGAGCACTCGGAGGTGCGGTGCTGCCCGCCGGAGTGACAGCGAAAGGCTGCGCACCGCTTTCCGCCTGCTAACTCGGCGTCCGTGAGACCGACCGACTCCGCTTTAGCACCGGAGCTAGAGTGGGGCAAGGGGCACCGAAGGGTACCGGAACGATGACGTTCGCACACCGGGAAGTCGAGTGCCGGGCCGCCGAAAGCGAGCAGGGTGCCACCGCTCGGGGCCCCGGTTTGTCCGTCCCACCCGGAGGCCCATATCTCCGGAAGACACAGGCCGATTTCCACCGGGTATGGCTCGTTGTGTGCGGCCGGACCAGGCGCAGCGGACGGTACCGAGCACTCGGAGGTCGGGCGCTGCCCGCCGGAGGTACAGCGAAAGGCTGCAAACCACTTTCCGCCGCCTCCCTCCGCGGGCGTGAGACCGACGGTCGTCGGGTTTGTTTCCGCGGCTAGAGCAGGACGAGGGGCAGCGAACGGTACCGGAAGGAACCCGGTCGCACACCGGGAAGTCGACTAGCGGGCCGCCGAAAGCGAGCACGGGGCCCCGGTTTGTCCGTCCCACCCGGAGGCCCATATCTCTGGAAGGCACAGGCCGATTTCCACCGGGTATGGCTCGTTGTGTGCGGCCGGACCAGGCGCAGCGGACGGTACCGAGCACTCGGAGGTCGGGCGCTGCCCGCCGGAGGTACAGCGAAAGGCTGCAAACCACTTTCCGCCACCTCCCTCCGCGGGCGTGAGACCGACGGTCGTCGGGTTTGTTTCCGCGGCTAGAGCAGGACGAGGGGCAGCGAACGGTACCGGAACGAACCCGGTCGCACACCGGGAAGTCGACCAGCGGGCCGCCGAAAGCGTGCTCGGGTCCCCGGTTTGTCTGTCCCACCCGGAGGCTGATATCTGAGGAAGTCCGAGGCCGATTTCCTCCGGCTAACTCGGCGGGCAATGTGTCCCCCCCACCATCTTCGGCTGATTACCGTGGCTGGACCGGATCAAGGAGCAACGGAACCGTGCCAGAACGACGTCGGTCGGACGGCGTGAACTGATAGTGCCGAGGCCGGAAACCGAGCCGGAAATGTGCACCGATTTATTGGTCCCACTCGCAGGCCCATATCTCCGGAAGGCCGAGGCCGATTTCCTCCGGGTATGGTTCGCTGCGTGCAGCCGGAAGGGGAGCAGCGGACGGCACTGAGCAGCCGGAGGTGCGGCGCTGCCCGCCGGAGCTGCAAGCGAAAGGCTGCGCACCGCTTTCCGCTGGTTAACTCGGCAGGCCGTCAGGCCGACCGACTCCGCTTCAGCACGGGAGCTAGAGTCGGGCAAGGGGCACCGAAGGGTACCGGAAGGATCACGTTCGGACACCGGGAAGTCGAGTGCCGGGCCGCCGAAAGCGAGCTCGGGGCCCCGGTTTGTCCGTCCCACCCGGAGGCCCATATCTCGAGAAGGCACAGGCCGATTTCCTCCGGGTTTGGCTCGCTGCGTGCGGCCGGACGAGGTGCAGCGAACGGTACCGAGCACTCGGAGGTGCGGCGCTGCCCGCCGGAGGTACAGCGAAAGGCTGCAAACCGCTTTCCGCCTCCTCTCCCCTCGGGCGTGAGACCGACGGTCGTCTGGTTTGCTTCCGCGGCAAGAGCAGGACGAGGGGCACCGAGCGGTACCAGAACGAACCCGGTCGCACACCGGGATGTCGAGTGCCCGGCCCAAACCCGCTACCCCCCCCCCCACCCGAAAGCGAGCCACGGTTTGTGGATTAAAAGTGAAGCGGCAAAGATTTGTAAAACAGCGTGAAATGATGAACCAGAAGCCCAAAGTAATGGTGGGAATAAAAGTTCCGAAATGTGAAATGGTGAACCAGAAGTTGTGTGAACTGTTTAACCCAAAGTGGCAAAAATGGATTAAAAGGGGTGAAATGATCGACCGCAAAGCAGGGCAAGCATTAAACAAAAGCAGCAGCATTTTTTAAAAAGGGACAAATGGTTTACCAGAATCCCAAAAGAATGCTCAGAGACTTAAGTGCCAAAGGGGCAAATGGTTAACCAGAAGCTGGGTGAACTGCTTAACCCAAAGTGGGAAAAAGGATAAAAAAGGGGTGAACTGATCAACCAGAAGTCGACAACAATGTGCGGCGATTAAGTCTGAAAGAGGGAAAGGTTGACCGGAAAGCAGGGAAATGATTAAACAAAAGCAGAAAAATTCAGTAAAAAGGGGCAAGTGGTGAACCAGAAGTTGGGTGAACTGCTTAACCAAAAGTGGGAAAGAGGATTAAAAGGGGAGAAATGTTGAACCAGATGTCGAAAACAATGCGCGGCGATGAAGTCTGAAAGAGGAAAAGGTTGACCGCAAAGCAGGGAAAGGATTAAACAGAAGCAGCAATATCTTTTAAAAAGGGACAAATGGTGAACCAGAATCCCAAAAGAATGCTCAGAGACTTAAGTCCCAAAGGGGCAAATGGTTAACCAGAAGCTGGGTGAACTGTTTAACCAAAAGTGGGAAAAAGGATTAAAATGTTGTGAAATGATTAACCAGAAGGCGAAAGCAAAGTGCGGCGGCGAAGTCCTAAAGGGGAAAAGGTTGACCATAAAGCAGGGAAATGATTAAACAAAAGCAGAAAAATTCAGTAAGAAGGGGCAAATGGTTAACCAGAAGTTGGGTGAACTGCTTAACCAAAAGTGGGAAAGAGGATTAAAAGGGGAGAAATGTTGAACCAGATGTCGAAAACAATGCGCGGCGATGAAGTCTGAAAGAGGAATAGGTCGACCGCAAAGCAGGGAAATGATTAAACAAAAGCAGAAAAATTCAGTAAAAAGGGGCAAATGGTGAACCAGAAGCTGGGTGAACTGCTTAACCAAAAGTGGGAAAAAGGATTAAAAGGGGAGAAATGTTGAACCAGATGTCGAAAACAAGGTGCGGCGATGAAGTCTGAAAGAGGAATAGGTCGACCGCAAAGCAGGGAAAGGTTTAATCAAAAGCAGCAATATCTTTTAAAAAGGGACAAATGGTGAACCAGAATCACAAAAGAATGCTCAGAGACTTAAGTCCCAAAGGGGAAATGGTTAACCAGTAGCTGGGTGAACTGTCCAACCCAAAGTGGGAAAAAGGATTAAAAGGGGTGAAATGATTAACCAGAAGGCGAAAGCAAAGTGCGGCGGCGAAGTCGTAAGGGGAAAAGGTTGACCAGAAAGCAGGGAAAGCATTAAACAAAAGCGGCAACATTTTTAAAAAAGTGGCAAATGGTTAACCAGAATCCCAAAAGAATGCTCAGAGACTTAAGTCCCAAAGGGGAAATGGTTAACCAGAAGCTGGGTGAACTGGTGAACCAAAAGTGGGAAAAAGGATTAAAAGGGGAGAAATGTTTAACCAGAAGGCAAAAGCAAAGTGCGGCGGCGAAGTCCAAAAGGGGAAAAGGTTGACAAGAAAGCAGGGAAATGATTAAACCAAAGCGGAAAAATTCAGTATAATGGGGCAAATGGTTAACCAGAAGCTGGGTGAAATGGTTAACCGAAAGTGGCAAAAAAAGATTTAAAGGGGAAAAATGATTAACCAGAAGTCGACAACAATGCGCGGCGATGAAGTCTGAAAGGGGAAAAGGTTGACCACATAGCAGGGAAACGATTAAACAAAAGCGGCAACATTTTTAAAAAAGTGGCAAATGATTAACCAGAATCCCAAAAGAATGCTCAGAGACTAAGTCCCAAAGGGGAAATGGTTAACCAGAAGCTGGGGGAAATGGTTAACCAAAAGTTGCAAAAATGATTAAAAGGGGTGAAATGATTAACCAGGAGGCTAAAGCAATGTGCCGCGGTGAAGTCTGAAAGAGGGAAAGGTTGACCAGAAAGCATTAAACAAAAGCGGCAACATTTTTTAAAAATTGGCAAATGATTAACCAGAATCCCAAAAGAATGCTCAGAGACTAAGTCCCATAGGGGAAATGGTTAACCAGAAGCTGGGGGAAATGGTTAACCAAAAGTTGCAAAAATGATTAAAAGGGGTGAAATGATTAACCAGAATTCGAAAATAATGTGCGGCGATGAAGTCCTAAAGGGGAAAAGTTTGACCACAAAGCAGGGAAAGCATTAAACAAAAGCGGCAACATTTTTTAAAAATTGGCAAATGATTAACCAGAATCCCAAAAGAATGCTCAGAGACTAAGTCCCAAAGGGGAAATGGTTAACCAGAAGCTGGGGGAAATGGTTAACCAAAAGTTGCAAAAATGATTAAAAGGGGTGAAATGATTAACCAGGAGGCTAAAGCAATGTGCCGCGGTGAAGTCTGAAAGAGGGAAAGGTTGACCAGAAAGCATTAAACAAAAGCGGCAACATTTTTTAAAAATTGGCAAATGATTAACCAGAATCCCAAAAGAATGCTCAGAGACTAAGTCCCAAAGGGGAAATGGTTAACCAGAAGCTGGGGGAAATGGTTAACCAAAAGTTGCAAAAATGATTAAAAGGGGTGAAATGATTAACCAGGAGGCTAAAGCAATGTGCCGCGGTGAAGTCTGAAAGAGGGAAAGGTTGACCAGAAAGCATTAAACAAAAGCGGCAACATTTTTAAAAAAGTGGCAAATGATTAACCAGAATCCCAAAAGAATGCTCAGAGACTGAGTCCCAAAGGGGAAATGGTTAACCAGAAGCTGGGGGAAATGGTTAACCAAAAGTTGCAAAAATGATTAAAAGGGGTGAAATGATTAACCAGGAGGCTAAAGCAATGTGCCGCGGTGAAGTCTGAAAGAGGGAAAGGTTGACCAGAAAGCATTAAACAAAAGCGGCAACATTTTTTAAAAAGTGGCAAATGATTAACCAGAATCCCAAAAGAATGCTCAGAGACTAAGTCCCAAAGGGGAAATGGTTAACCAGAAGCTGGGGGAAATGGTTAACCAAAAGTTGCAAAAATGATTAAAAGGGGTGAAATGATTAACCAGGAGGCTAAAGCAATGTGCCGCGGTGAAGTCTGAAAGAGGGAAAGGTTGACCAGAAAGCATTAAACAAAAGCGGCAACATTTTTTAAAAATTGGCAAATGATTAACCAGAATTCCAAAAGAATGCTCAGAGACTAAGTCCCAAAGGGGAAATGGTTAACCAGAAGCTGGGGGAAATGGTTAACCAAAAGTTGCAAAAATGATTAAAAGGGGTGAAATGATTAACCAGGAGGCTGAAGCAATGTGCCGCGGTGAAGTCTGAAAGAGGGAAAGGTTGACCAGAAAGCATTAAACAAAAGTGGCAACATTTTTAAAAAATTGGCAAATGATTAACCAGAATCCCAAAAGAATGCTCAGAGACCAAGTCCCAAAGGGGAAATGGTTAACCAGAAGCTGGGGGAAATGGTTAACCAAAAGTTGCAAAAATGATTAAAAGGGGTGAAATGATTAACCAGGAGGCTAAAGCAATGTGCCGCGGTGAAGTCTGAAAGAGGGAAAGGTTGACCAGAAAGCATTAAACAAAAGCGGCAACATTTTTTAAAAATTGGCAAATGATTAACCAGAATCCCAAAAGAATGCTCAGAGACTAAGTCCCAAAGGGGAAATGGTTAACCAGAAGCTGGGGGAAATGGTTAACCAAAAGTTGCAAAAATGATTAAAAGGGGTGAAATGATTAACCAGGAGGCTGAAGCAATGTGCCGCGGTGAAGTCTGAAAGAGGGAAAGGTTGACCAGAAAGCATTAAACAAAAGTGGCAACATTTTTTAAAAATTGGCAAATGATTAACCAGAATCCCAAAAGAATGCTCAGAGACTAAGTCCCAAAGGGGAAATGGTTAACCAGAAGCTGGGGGAAATGGTTAACCAAAAGTTGCAAAAATGATTAAAAGGGGTGAAATGATTAACCAGGAGGCTAAAGCAATGTGCCGCGGTGAAGTCTGAAAGAGGGAAAGGTTGACCAGAAAGCATTAAACAAAAGTGGCAACATTTTTAAAAAATTGGCAAATGATTAACCAGAATCCCAAAAGAATGCTCAGAGACTAAGTCCCAAAGGGGAAATGGTTAACCAGAAGCTGGGGGAAATGGTTAACCAAAAGTTGCAAAAATGATTAAAAGGGGTGAAATGATTAACCAGGAGGCTGGAGCAATGTGCCGCGGTGAAGTCTGAAAGAGGGAAAGGTTGACCAGAAAGCATTAAACAAAAGTGGCAACATTTTTAAAAAATTGGCAAATGATTAACCAGAATCCCAAAAGAATGCTCAGAGACCAAGTCCCAAAGGGGAAATGGTTAACCAGAAGCTGGGGGAAATGGTTAACCAAAAGTTGCAAAAATGATTAAAAGGGGTGAAATGATTAACCAGGAGGCTAAAGCAATGTGCCGCGGTGAAGTCTGAAAGAGGGAAAGGTTGACCAGAAAGCATTAAACAAAAGCGGCAACATTTTTTAAAAATTGGCAAATGATTAACCAGAATCCCAAAAGAATGCTCAGAGACTAAGTCCCAAAGGGGAAATGGTTAACCAGAAGCTGGGTGAAATGGTTAACCAAAAGTTGCAAAAATGATTAAAAGGGGTGAAATGATCAACCAGAAGTCGAAAATAATGTGCGGCGATGAAGTCCTAAGGGGCAAAAGTCACCCAGAAGGCAGGGAAATGATCAAACGAAAGCAGCCAAAAAATTATTAAAAGAGGGGAACTGATGAACCAAAAGATGAGAAACGGCCCGCAGAGACTAAGTCCAAAACGGGAACTGGTGAACCGGAAATGATTAACCAAAAACTAAGTCCGAAGAGGGAACTGGTAAACCAGAACTTAGTAACCCGATTTTTAAAATTAATTATAAATGGGGAAACGATTGAGCAAAAGGCGGAAATTAAGTCACAGGGACCATGTCCGAAAGGGCAAGAGGTTACCCCGTAGGGGGCATTCGTCAACTCAATCTGAAAACTTTGGAGGCAAATCTGACCAAAATGCGGAAATCGGACCACACCGCGAGGGGCGCCATTCGACGGGGCAGGGTTAGACGCG
This sequence comes from Heptranchias perlo, assembly GCF_035084215.1. Lineage (NCBI taxonomy): Eukaryota > Metazoa > Chordata > Chondrichthyes > Hexanchiformes > Hexanchidae > Heptranchias > Heptranchias perlo. The sequence goes on from NW_027139267.1 coordinate 249,634, forward strand.
TCGAACGGTACCTGAAGGTCCCGGCTGCGACACGTGAGTCCGGAGATATGGCCAGTCAAAGTCTGATGGGAGGTACCGAAGCCGAAAAATCGAAACGCGTTTGCGGCGATTCGGTGTCAGAGAGTCGGTCACGAATTCAAATTCGTCCCGCTGATTCGCCAATTGCCAGCCGGTTCCGGGGGGATTGGCGGGGTACCTGCAGGATAGTAAGAGGTGGCATGTCGAGACTTAGCCTGTTTACCAGACTTGTGTCTAGCGCCTCCAGGTCTGCAGAGACCGACCCGGGCTGCCGCCCAACCGACTTTTAAGCCTTTTGGGAGTGGGAATTTTTCCCATTTTTCCCCATTTTTCGGGTTTTTTGGTCGGG
>NW_027139267.1:262500-272500 GCF_035084215.1 Heptranchias perlo
GGGGCACCGAAGGGTACCGGAACGATCACGTTCGCATACCGGGAAGTCGAGTGCCGGGCCGCTGAAAGCGAGCAGGGTGCCACCGCTCGGGGCCCCGGTTTGTCCGTCCCACCCGGAGGCCCATATCTCTGGAAGGCACAGGCCGATTTCCTCCGGGTATGGCTCGTTGCGTGCGGCCGGACCAGGCGCAGCGGACGGTACCGAGCACTCGGAGGTCGGGCGCTGCCCGCCGGAGGTACAGCGAAAGGCTGCAAACCACTTTCCGCCGCCTCCCTCCGCGGGCGTGAGACCGACGGTCGTCGGGTTTGGTTCCGCGGCTAGAGCAGGACGAGGGGCAGCGAACGGTACCGGAACGAACCCGGTCGCACACCGGGAAGTCGACTAGCGGGCCGCCGAAAGCGAGCTCGGGGCCCCGGTTTGTCCGTCCCACCCGGAGGCCCATATCTCCGGAAGGCACAGGCCGATTTCCACCGGGTATGGCTCGTTGTGTGCGGCCGGACCAGGCGCAGCGGACGGTACCGAGCACTCGGAGGTCGGGCGCTGCCCGCCGGAGGTACAGCGAAAGGCTGCAAACCACTTTCCGCCGCCTCCCTCCGCGGGCGTGAGACCGACGGTCGTCGGGTTTAGTTCCGCGGCTAGAGCAGGACGAGGGGCAGCGAACGGTACCGGAACGAACCCGGTCGCACACCGGGAAGTCGAGTGCCGGGTCTCGAAACGGAGCCGGGTCGGCCCAGTTTAAAACGGAGAAGAGAGTGCTGCCCTCTGCGGGTGAAAACATGGAAGTACGTTGGTTAATGATTTCCAGTTCACCCCGCTTGGTCAGGCCCACTCGGAGGCGGATAACTCCGGAACGCCGAGGCCGATTTCCTGCGGGTATGGCTCGTTGCGTGCGGCAGGAGGCGGCGCAGCGTTCGGTACCGAGCACTCGGAGGTGCGGTGCTGCCCGCCGGAGTGACAGCGAAAGGCTGCGCACCGCTTTCCGCCTGCTAACTCGGCGTCCGTGAGACCGACCGACTCCGCTTTAGCACCGGAGCTAGAGTGGGGCAAGGGGCACCGAAGGGTACCGGAACGATGACGTTCGCACACCGGGAAGTCGAGTGCCGGGCCGCCGAAAGCGAGCAGGGTGCCACCGCTCGGGGCCCCGGTTTGTCCGTCCCACCCGGAGGCCCATATCTCCGGAAGACACAGGCCGATTTCCACCGGGTATGGCTCGTTGTGTGCGGCCGGACCAGGCGCAGCGGACGGTACCGAGCACTCGGAGGTCGGGCGCTGCCCGCCGGAGGTACAGCGAAAGGCTGCAAACCACTTTCCGCCGCCTCCCTCCGCGGGCGTGAGACCGACGGTCGTCGGGTTTGTTTCCGCGGCTAGAGCAGGACGAGGGGCAGCGAACGGTACCGGAAGGAACCCGGTCGCACACCGGGAAGTCGACTAGCGGGCCGCCGAAAGCGAGCACGGGGCCCCGGTTTGTCCGTCCCACCCGGAGGCCCATATCTCTGGAAGGCACAGGCCGATTTCCACCGGGTATGGCTCGTTGTGTGCGGCCGGACCAGGCGCAGCGGACGGTACCGAGCACTCGGAGGTCGGGCGCTGCCCGCCGGAGGTACAGCGAAAGGCTGCAAACCACTTTCCGCCACCTCCCTCCGCGGGCGTGAGACCGACGGTCGTCGGGTTTGTTTCCGCGGCTAGAGCAGGACGAGGGGCAGCGAACGGTACCGGAACGAACCCGGTCGCACACCGGGAAGTCGACCAGCGGGCCGCCGAAAGCGTGCTCGGGTCCCCGGTTTGTCTGTCCCACCCGGAGGCTGATATCTGAGGAAGTCCGAGGCCGATTTCCTCCGGCTAACTCGGCGGGCAATGTGTCCCCCCCACCATCTTCGGCTGATTACCGTGGCTGGACCGGATCAAGGAGCAACGGAACCGTGCCAGAACGACGTCGGTCGGACGGCGTGAACTGATAGTGCCGAGGCCGGAAACCGAGCCGGAAATGTGCACCGATTTATTGGTCCCACTCGCAGGCCCATATCTCCGGAAGGCCGAGGCCGATTTCCTCCGGGTATGGTTCGCTGCGTGCAGCCGGAAGGGGAGCAGCGGACGGCACTGAGCAGCCGGAGGTGCGGCGCTGCCCGCCGGAGCTGCAAGCGAAAGGCTGCGCACCGCTTTCCGCTGGTTAACTCGGCAGGCCGTCAGGCCGACCGACTCCGCTTCAGCACGGGAGCTAGAGTCGGGCAAGGGGCACCGAAGGGTACCGGAAGGATCACGTTCGGACACCGGGAAGTCGAGTGCCGGGCCGCCGAAAGCGAGCTCGGGGCCCCGGTTTGTCCGTCCCACCCGGAGGCCCATATCTCGAGAAGGCACAGGCCGATTTCCTCCGGGTTTGGCTCGCTGCGTGCGGCCGGACGAGGCGCAGCGAACGGTACCGAGCACTCGGAGGTGCGGCGCTGCCCGCCGGAGGTACAGCGAAAGGCTGCAAACCGCTTTCCGCCTCCTCTCCCCTCGGGCGTGAGACCGACGGTCGTCTGGTTTGCTTCCGCGGCAAGAGCAGGACGAGGGGCACCGAGCGGTACCAGAACGAACCCGGTCGCACACCGGGATGTCGAGTGCCCGGCCCAAACCCGCTACCCCCCCCCCACCCGAAAGCGAGCCACGGTTTGTGGATTAAAAGTGAAGCGGCAAAGATTTGTAAAACAGCGTGAAATGATGAACCAGAAGCCCAAAGTAATGGTGGGAATAAAAGTTCCGAAATGTGAAATGGTGAACCAGAAGTTGTGTGAACTGTTTAACCCAAAGTGGCAAAAATGGATTAAAAGGGGTGAAATGATCGACCGCAAAGCAGGGCAAGCATTAAACAAAAGCAGCAGCATTTTTTAAAAAGGGACAAATGGTTTACCAGAATCCCAAAAGAATGCTCAGAGACTTAAGTGCCAAAGGGGCAAATGGTTAACCAGAAGCTGGGTGAACTGCTTAACCCAAAGTGGGAAAAAGGATAAAAAAGGGGTGAACTGATCAACCAGAAGTCGACAACAATGTGCGGCGATTAAGTCTGAAAGAGGGAAAGGTTGACCGGAAAGCAGGGAAATGATTAAACAAAAGCAGAAAAATTCAGTAAAAAGGGGCAAGTGGTGAACCAGAAGTTGGGTGAACTGCTTAACCAAAAGTGGGAAAGAGGATTAAAAGGGGAGAAATGTTGAACCAGATGTCGAAAACAATGCGCGGCGATGAAGTCTGAAAGAGGAAAAGGTTGACCGCAAAGCAGGGAAAGGATTAAACAGAAGCAGCAATATCTTTTAAAAAGGGACAAATGGTGAACCAGAATCCCAAAAGAATGCTCAGAGACTTAAGTCCCAAAGGGGCAAATGGTTAACCAGAAGCTGGGTGAACTGTTTAACCAAAAGTGGGAAAAAGGATTAAAATGTTGTGAAATGATTAACCAGAAGGCGAAAGCAAAGTGCGGCGGCGAAGTCCTAAAGGGGAAAAGGTTGACCATAAAGCAGGGAAATGATTAAACAAAAGCAGAAAAATTCAGTAAGAAGGGGCAAATGGTTAACCAGAAGTTGGGTGAACTGCTTAACCAAAAGTGGGAAAGAGGATTAAAAGGGGAGAAATGTTGAACCAGATGTCGAAAACAATGCGCGGCGATGAAGTCTGAAAGAGGAATAGGTCGACCGCAAAGCAGGGAAATGATTAAACAAAAGCAGAAAAATTCAGTAAAAAGGGGCAAATGGTGAACCAGAAGCTGGGTGAACTGCTTAACCAAAAGTGGGAAAAAGGATTAAAAGGGGAGAAATGTTGAACCAGATGTCGAAAACAAGGTGCGGCGATGAAGTCTGAAAGAGGAATAGGTCGACCGCAAAGCAGGGAAAGGTTTAATCAAAAGCAGCAATATCTTTTAAAAAGGGACAAATGGTGAACCAGAATCACAAAAGAATGCTCAGAGACTTAAGTCCCAAAGGGGAAATGGTTAACCAGTAGCTGGGTGAACTGTCCAACCCAAAGTGGGAAAAAGGATTAAAAGGGGTGAAATGATTAACCAGAAGGCGAAAGCAAAGTGCGGCGGCGAAGTCGTAAGGGGAAAAGGTTGACCAGAAAGCAGGGAAAGCATTAAACAAAAGCGGCAACATTTTTAAAAAAGTGGCAAATGGTTAACCAGAATCCCAAAAGAATGCTCAGAGACTTAAGTCCCAAAGGGGAAATGGTTAACCAGAAGCTGGGTGAACTGGTGAACCAAAAGTGGGAAAAAGGATTAAAAGGGGAGAAATGTTTAACCAGAAGGCAAAAGCAAAGTGCGGCGGCGAAGTCCAAAAGGGGAAAAGGTTGACAAGAAAGCAGGGAAATGATTAAACCAAAGCGGAAAAATTCAGTATAATGGGGCAAATGGTTAACCAGAAGCTGGGTGAAATGGTTAACCGAAAGTGGCAAAAAAAGATTTAAAGGGGAAAAATGATTAACCAGAAGTCGACAACAATGCGCGGCGATGAAGTCTGAAAGGGGAAAAGGTTGACCACATAGCAGGGAAACGATTAAACAAAAGCGGCAACATTTTTAAAAAAGTGGCAAATGATTAACCAGAATCCCAAAAGAATGCTCAGAGACTAAGTCCCAAAGGGGAAATGGTTAACCAGAAGCTGGGGGAAATGGTTAACCAAAAGTTGCAAAAATGATTAAAAGGGGTGAAATGATTAACCAGGAGGCTAAAGCAATGTGCCGCGGTGAAGTCTGAAAGAGGGAAAGGTTGACCAGAAAGCATTAAACAAAAGCGGCAACATTTTTTAAAAATTGGCAAATGATTAACCAGAATCCCAAAAGAATGCTCAGAGACTAAGTCCCATAGGGGAAATGGTTAACCAGAAGCTGGGGGAAATGGTTAACCAAAAGTTGCAAAAATGATTAAAAGGGGTGAAATGATTAACCAGAATTCGAAAATAATGTGCGGCGATGAAGTCCTAAAGGGGAAAAGTTTGACCACAAAGCAGGGAAAGCATTAAACAAAAGCGGCAACATTTTTTAAAAATTGGCAAATGATTAACCAGAATCCCAAAAGAATGCTCAGAGACTAAGTCCCAAAGGGGAAATGGTTAACCAGAAGCTGGGGGAAATGGTTAACCAAAAGTTGCAAAAATGATTAAAAGGGGTGAAATGATTAACCAGGAGGCTAAAGCAATGTGCCGCGGTGAAGTCTGAAAGAGGGAAAGGTTGACCAGAAAGCATTAAACAAAAGCGGCAACATTTTTTAAAAATTGGCAAATGATTAACCAGAATCCCAAAAGAATGCTCAGAGACTAAGTCCCAAAGGGGAAATGGTTAACCAGAAGCTGGGGGAAATGGTTAACCAAAAGTTGCAAAAATGATTAAAAGGGGTGAAATGATTAACCAGGAGGCTAAAGCAATGTGCCGCGGTGAAGTCTGAAAGAGGGAAAGGTTGACCAGAAAGCATTAAACAAAAGCGGCAACATTTTTAAAAAAGTGGCAAATGATTAACCAGAATCCCAAAAGAATGCTCAGAGACTGAGTCCCAAAGGGGAAATGGTTAACCAGAAGCTGGGGGAAATGGTTAACCAAAAGTTGCAAAAATGATTAAAAGGGGTGAAATGATTAACCAGGAGGCTAAAGCAATGTGCCGCGGTGAAGTCTGAAAGAGGGAAAGGTTGACCAGAAAGCATTAAACAAAAGCGGCAACATTTTTTAAAAAGTGGCAAATGATTAACCAGAATCCCAAAAGAATGCTCAGAGACTAAGTCCCAAAGGGGAAATGGTTAACCAGAAGCTGGGGGAAATGGTTAACCAAAAGTTGCAAAAATGATTAAAAGGGGTGAAATGATTAACCAGGAGGCTAAAGCAATGTGCCGCGGTGAAGTCTGAAAGAGGGAAAGGTTGACCAGAAAGCATTAAACAAAAGCGGCAACATTTTTTAAAAATTGGCAAATGATTAACCAGAATTCCAAAAGAATGCTCAGAGACTAAGTCCCAAAGGGGAAATGGTTAACCAGAAGCTGGGGGAAATGGTTAACCAAAAGTTGCAAAAATGATTAAAAGGGGTGAAATGATTAACCAGGAGGCTGAAGCAATGTGCCGCGGGGAAGTCTGAAAGAGGCAAAGGTTGACCAGAAAGCATTAAACAAAAGTGGCAACATTTTTTAAAAATTGGCAAATGATTAACCAGAATCCCAAAAGAATGCTCAGAGACTAAGTCCCAAAGGGGAAATGGTTAACCAGAAGCTGGGGGAAATGGTTAACCAAAAGTTGCAAAAATGATTAAAAGGGGTGAAATGATTAACCAGGAGGCTAAAGCAATGTGCCGCGGTGAAGTCTGAAAGAGGGAAAGGTTGACCAGAAAGCATTAAACAAAAGTGGCAACATTTTTAAAAAATTGGCAAATGATTAACCAGAATCCCAAAAGAATGCTCAGAGACTAAGTCCCAAAGGGGAAATGGTTAACCAGAAGCTGGGGGAAATGGTTAACCAAAAGTTGCAAAAATGATTAAAAGGGGTGAAATGATTAACCAGGAGGCTGGAGCAATGTGCCGCGGTGAAGTCTGAAAGAGGGAAAGGTTGACCAGAAAGCATTAAACAAAAGTGGCAACATTTTTTAAAAATTGGCAAATGATTAACCAGAATCCCAAAAGAATGCTCAGAGACTAAGTCCCAAAGGGGAAATGGTTAACCAGAAGCTGGGGGAAATGGTTAACCAAAAGTTGCAAAAATGATTAAAAGGGGTGAAATGATTAACCAGGAGGCTGAAGCAATGTGCCGCGGTGAAGTCTGAAAGAGGGAAAGGTTGACCAGAAAGCATTAAACAAAAGTGGCAACATTTTTAAAAAATTGGCAAATGATTAACCAGAATCCCAAAAGAATGCTCAGAGACCAAGTCCCAAAGGGGAAATGGTTAACCAGAAGCTGGGGGAAATGGTTAACCAAAAGTTGCAAAAATGATTAAAAGGGGTGAAATGATTAACCAGGAGGCTAAAGCAATGTGCCGCGGTGAAGTCTGAAAGAGGGAAAGGTTGACCAGAAAGCATTAAACAAAAGCGGCAACATTTTTTAAAAATTGGCAAATGATTAACCAGAATCCCAAAAGAATGCTCAGAGACTAAGTCCCAAAGGGGAAATGGTTAACCAGAAGCTGGGGGAAATGGTTAACCAAAAGTTGCAAAAATGATTAAAAGGGGTGAAATGATTAACCAGGAGGCTGAAGCAATGTGCCGCGGTGAAGTCTGAAAGAGGGAAAGGTTGACCAGAAAGCATTAAACAAAAGTGGCAACATTTTTTAAAAATTGGCAAATGATTAACCAGAATCCCAAAAGAATGCTCAGAGACTAAGTCCCAAAGGGGAAATGGTTAACCAGAAGCTGGGGGAAATGGTTAACCAAAAGTTGCAAAAATGATTAAAAGGGGTGAAATGATTAACCAGGAGGCTAAAGCAATGTGCCGCGGTGAAGTCTGAAAGAGGGAAAGGTTGACCAGAAAGCATTAAACAAAAGTGGCAACATTTTTAAAAAATTGGCAAATGATTAACCAGAATCCCAAAAGAATGCTCAGAGACTAAGTCCCAAAGGGGAAATGGTTAACCAGAAGCTGGGGGAAATGGTTAACCAAAAGTTGCAAAAATGATTAAAAGGGGTGAAATGATTAACCAGGAGGCTGGAGCAATGTGCCGCGGTGAAGTCTGAAAGAGGGAAAGGTTGACCAGAAAGCATTAAACAAAAGTGGCAACATTTTTTAAAAATTGGCAAATGATTAACCAGAATCCCAAAAGAATGCTCAGAGACTAAGTCCCAAAGGGGAAATGGTTAACCAGAAGCTGGGGGAAATGGTTAACCAAAAGTTGCAAAAATGATTAAAAGGGGTGAAATGATTAACCAGGAGGCTGAAGCAATGTGCCGCGGTGAAGTCTGAAAGAGGGAAAGGTTGACCAGAAAGCATTAAACAAAAGTGGCAACATTTTTAAAAAATTGGCAAATGATTAACCAGAATCCCAAAAGAATGCTCAGAGACCAAGTCCCAAAGGGGAAATGGTTAACCAGAAGCTGGGGGAAATGGTTAACCAAAAGTTGCAAAAATGATTAAAAGGGGTGAAATGATTAACCAGGAGGCTAAAGCAATGTGCCGCGGTGAAGTCTGAAAGAGGGAAAGGTTGACCAGAAAGCATTAAACAAAAGCGGCAACATTTTTTAAAAATTGGCAAATGATTAACCAGAATCCCAAAAGAATGCTCAGAGACTAAGTCCCAAAGGGGAAATGGTTAACCAGAAGCTGGGTGAAATGGTTAACCAAAAGTTGCAAAAATGATTAAAAGGGGTGAAATGATCAACCAGAAGTCGAAAATAATGTGCGGCGATGAAGTCCTAAGGGGCAAAAGTCACCCAGAAGGCAGGGAAATGATCAAACGAAAGCAGCCAAAAAATTATTAAAAGAGGGGAACTGATGAACCAAAAGATGAGAAACGGCCCGCAGAGACTAAGTCCAAAACGGGAACTGGTGAACCGGAAATGATTAACCAAAAACTAAGTCCGAAGAGGGAACTGGTAAACCAGAACTGAGTAACCCGATTTTTAAAATTAATTATAAATGGGGAAACGATTGAGCAAAAGGCGGAAATTAAGTCACAGGGACCATGTCCGAAAGGGCAAGAGGTTACCCCGTAGGGGGCATTCGTCAACTCAATCTGAAAAATTTGGAGGCAAATCTGACCAAAATGCGGAAATCGGACCACACCGCGAGGGGCGCCATTCGACGGGGCAGGGTTAGACGCGTCGAACGGTACCTGAAGGTCCCGGCTGCGACACGTGAGTCCGGAGATATGGCCAGTCAAAGTCTGATGGGAGGTACCGAAGCCGAAAAATCGAAACGCGTTTGCGGCGATTCGGTGTCAGAGAGTCGGTCACGAATTCAAATTCGTCCCGCTGATTCGCCAATTGCCAGCCGGTTCCGGGGGGATTGGCGGGGTACCTGCAGGATAGTAAGAGGTGGCATGTCGAGACTTAGCCTGTTTACCAGACTTGTGTCTAGCGCCTCCAGGTCTGCAGAGACCGACCCGGGCTGCCGCCCAACCGACTTTTAAGCCTTTTGGGAGTGGGAATTTTTCCCATTTTTCCCCATTTTTCGGGTTTTTTGGTCGGGCTTGAAAACGGCGGCCCCGAGGCCTCCCGGGGCTGGCGGGCTTCGGCTCCCTTGCGAGAGGGTCCGAATTCCACCCGTTTAAGCCCAGAAAGGAGTTCGGAAGTCAGTCGGTCGAGGGAACCCCTTCGGAAGTCCGACGGGGATGGATTCGGCCGGCGTTTCGGATCTCCGGTCAGAGGATTCCCCCCCTGGGCGGGGGGGTGCGAGTAGCTGCCGGCAAACGGTCCCTTGCACTTGTGGCACAAAAAGTCCGAGCACAGGTTAATGAGTTGGCCGCGGAAGCCCCTATGCCGAAATGAGAAAGCCCCCGTTGCGGGGATTTAGTGACGCATCTGCGGCCGGAGGTGGGAGGCCGTCCTGCCGAATTGACACTTGTCATTCGGGCACCTAGGGATTGGTCGGGTACCCGGAGATTTTCGAGAACACGATTTTCAGAGCTTTCTCTGACAGCCCAGGTGCACTTTAAGAGTGCCTGAAAAAGTGACACTTGGCAAAAGGCTCTCAATTTCAAAGCGGAGACCTTTACAAGAGCACTCGGAAGTCACCTGTCAGCATTTAAAGCTACATCAGGCGGCAATTTTCGAACTCTTTGTCAGTCTGAAATCGTGTTGAGCCTCGACAGCGTCGGGCTCAGGCAGGAGGAGCTTGCCAGCAGAGAGAGGCTCACCATGGATTGCTGGTGGATGCTTTTCGAAAACATATACACATTATATTATATTATAATAATATAAAGAAAAAAAAGAGTTTCTCAAAATCTCTGTGACACTTTGCAGATTTTTTTGAAAGCCAATAAAGAGAACTCTTTAACTTGAAAGTCACCTGTGCCGGCATAGCGATGACTTTTAAAACAGGTTGACACTTTCGAGCCGCGGCGGCTCTGAATCAC
>NW_027139267.1:285000-295000 GCF_035084215.1 Heptranchias perlo
GTGACAGCGAAAGGCTGCGCACCGCTTTCCGCCTGCTAACTCGGCGTCCGTGAGACCGACCGACTTCGCTTTACCGCCGGAGCTAGAGTGGGGCAAGGGGCACGGTTGGGTACCGGAACGATCACGTTCGCACACCGGGAAGTCGAGTGCCGGGTCTCGAAACGGAGCCGGGTCGGCCCAATTTAAAACGGAGAATAGAGTGCTGCCCTCTGCGGGTGAAAACCTGGAAGTACGTTGGTTAATGATTTCCAGTTCACCCCGCTTGGTCAGGCCCACTCGGAGGCGGATAACTCCGGAACGCCGAGGCCGATTTCCTCCGGGTATGGCTCGTTGCGTGCGGCAGGAGGCGGCGCAGCGTACGGTACCGAGCACTCGGAGATGCGGTGCAGCCCGCCGGAGTGACAGCGAAAGGCTGCGCACCGCTTTCCGCCTGCTAACTCGGCGTCCGTGAGACCGACCGACTTCGCTTTACCGCCGGAGCTAGAGTGGGGCAAGGGGCACGGTTGAGTACCGGAAGGATGACGTTCGCACACCGGGAAGTCGAGTGCCGGGCCGCTGAAAGCGAGCTCGGTGCCCCGGTTTGTCCGTCCCACCCGGAGGCCCATATCTCCGGAAGGCACAGGCCGATTTCCACCGGGTATGGCTCGTTGTGTGCGGCCGGACCAGGCGCAGCGGACGGTACCGAGCACTCGGAGGTCGGGCGCTGTCCGCCGGAGGTACAGCGAAAGGCTGCAAACCACTTTCCGCCGCCTCCCTCCGCGGGCGTGAGACCGACGGTCGTCGGGTTTGGTTCCCCGGCTCGAGCAGGACGAGGGGCAGCGAACGGTACTGGAACGAACCCGGTCGCACACCGGGAAGTCGAGTGCCGGGTCTCGAAACGGAGCCGGGTCGGCCCAGTTTAAAACGGAGAAGAGAGTGCTGCCCTCTGCGGGTGAAAACCTGGAAGTACGTTGGTTAATGATTTCCAGTTCACCCCGCTTGGTCAGGCCCACTCGGAGGCGGATAACTCCGGAACGCCGAGGCCGATTTCCTCCGGGTATGGCTCGTTGCGTGCGGCAGGAGGCGGCGCAGCGTACGGTACCGAGCACTCGGAGATGCGGTGCTGCCCGCCGGAGTGACAGCGAAAGGCTGCGCACCGCTTTCCGCCTGGTAACTCGGCGTCCGTGAGACCGACCGACTCCGCTTTAGCACCGGAGCTAGAGTGGGGCAAGGGGCACCGAAGGGTACCGGAACGATCACGTTCGCATACCGGGAAGTCGAGTGACGGGCCGCTGAAAGCGAGCAGGGTGCCACCGCTCGGGGCCCCGGTTTGTCCGTCCCACCCGGAGGCCCATATCTCCGGAAGGCACAGGCCGATTTCCTCCGGGTATGGCTCGTTGTGTGCGGCCGGACCAGGCGCAGCGGACGGTACCGAGCACTGGGAGGTGCGATGCTGCCCGCCGGAGTGACAGCGAAAGGCTGCGCACCGCTTTCCGCCTGCTAACTCGGCGTCCGTGAGACCGACCGACTCCGCTTTACCGCCGGAGCTAGAGTGGGGCAAGGGGCACGGTTGAGTACCGGAAGGATGACGTTCGCACACCGGGAAGTCGACTAGCGGGCCGCCGAAAGCGAGCTCGGGGCCCCGGTTTGTCCGTCCCACCCGGAGGCCCATATCTCCGGAAGGCACAGGCCGATTTCCACCGGGTATGGCTCGTTGTGTGCGGCCGGACCAGGCGCAGCGGACGGTACCGAGCACTCGGAGGTCGGGCGCTGCCCGCCGGAGGTACAGCGAAAGGCTGCAAACCACTTTCCGCCGCCTCCCTCCGCGGGCGTGAGACCGACGGTCGTCGGGTTTGTTTCCGCGGCTAGAGCAGGACGAGGGGCAGCGAACGGTACCGGAACGAACCCGGTCGCACACCGGGAAGTCGACTAGCGGGCCGCCGAAAGCGAGCACGGGGCCCCGGTTTGTCCGTCCCACCCGGAGGCCCATATCTCTGGAAGGCACAGGCCGATTTCCACCGGGTATGGCTCGTTGTGTGCGGCAGGACCAGGCGCAGCGGACGGTACCGAGCACTCGGAGGTCGGGCGCTGCCCGCCGGAGGTACAGCGAAAGGCTGCAAACCACTTTCCGCCACCTCCCTCCGCGGGCGTGAGACCGACGGTCGTCGGGTTTGTTTCCGCGGCTAGAGCAGGACGAGGGGCAGCGAACGGTACCGGAACGAACCCGGTCGCACACCGGGAAGTCGACCAGCGGGCCGCCGAAAGCGTGCTCGGGTCCCCGGTTTGTCTGTCCCACCCGGAGGCTGATATCTGAGGAAGTCCGAGGCCGATTTCCTCCGGCTAACTCGGCGGGCAATGTGTCCCCCCCCCCCACCATCTTCGGCTGATTACCGTGGCTGGACCGGATCAAGGAGCAACGGAACCGTGCCAGAACGACGTCGGTCGGACGGCGTGAACTGATAGTGCCGAGGCCGGAAACCGAGCCGGAAATGTGCACCGATTTATTGGTCCCACTCGCAGGCCCATATCTCCGGAAGGCCGAGGCCGATTTCCTCCGGGTATGGTTCGCTGCGTGCAGCCGGAAGGGGAGCAGCGGACGGCACTGAGCAGCCGGAGGTGCGGCGCTGCCCGCCGGAGCTGCAAGCGAAAGGCTGCGCACCGCTTTCCGCTGGCTAACTCGGCGGCCGTCAGGCCGACCGACTCCGCTTCAGCACGGGAGCTGGAGTCGGGCAAGGGGCACCGAAGGGTACCGGAAGGATCACGTTCGGACACCGGGAAGTCGAGTGCCGGGCCGCCGAAAGCGAGCTCGGGGCCCCGGTTTGTCCGTCCCACCCGGAGGCCCATATCTCGAGAAGGCACAGGCCGATTTCCTCCGGGTTTGGCTCGCTGCGTGCGGCCGGACGAGGCGCAGCGAACGGTACCGAGCACTCGGAGGTGCGGCGCTGCCCGCCGGAGGTACAGCGAAAGGCTGCAAACCGCTTTCCGCCTCCTCTCCCCTCGGGCGTGAGACCGACGGTCGTCTGGTTTGCTTCCGCGGCAAGAGCAGGACGAGGGGCACCGAGCGGTACCAGAACGAACCCGGTCGCACACCGGGATGTGGAGTGCCCGGCCCAAACCCGCTACCCCCCCCCCCCCCCACCCGAAAGCGAGCCCCGGTTTGTGGATTAAAAGTGAAGCGGCAAAGATTTGTAAAACAGCGTGAAATGATGAACCAGAAGCCCAAAGTAATGGTGGGAATAAAAGTTCCGAAATGTGAAATGGTGAACCAGAAGTTGTGTGAACTGTTTAACCCAAAGTGGCAAAAATGGATTAAAAGGGGTGAAATGATCGACCGCAAAGCAGGGCAAGCATTAAACAAAAGCAGCAGCATTTTTTAAAAAGGGACAAATGGTTTACCAGAATCCCAAAAGAATGCTCAGAGACTTAAGTGCCAAAGGGGCAAATGGTTAACCAGAAGCTGGGTGAACTGCTTAACCCAAAGTGGGAAAAAGGATAAAAAAGGGGTGAACTGATCAACCAGAAGTCGACAACAATGTGCGGCGATTAAGTCTGAAAGAGGGAAAGGTTGACCGGAAAGCAGGGAAATGATTAAACAAAAGCAGAAAAATTCAGTAAAAAGGGGCAAGTGGTGAACCAGAAGTTGGGTGAACTGCTTAACCAAAAGTGGGAAAGAGGATTAAAAGGGGAGAAATGTTGAACCAGATGTCGAAAACAATGCGCGGCGATGAAGTCTGAAAGAGGAAAAGGTTGACCGCAAAGCAGGGAAAGGATTAAACAGAAGCAGCAATATCTTTTAAAAAGGGACAAATGGTGAACCAGAATCCCAAAAGAATGCTCAGAGACTTAAGTCCCAAAGGGGCAAATGGTTAACCAGAAGCTGGGTGAACTGTTTAACCAAAAGTGGGAAAAAGGATTAAAATGTTGTGAAATGATTAACCAGAAGGCGAAAGCAAAGTGCGGCGGCGAAGTCCTAAAGGGGAAAAGGTTGACCATAAAGCAGGGAAATGATTAAACAAAAGCAGAAAAATTCAGTAAGAAGGGGCAAATGGTTAACCAGAAGTTGGGTGAACTGCTTAACCAAAAGTGGGAAAGAGGATTAAAAGGGGAGAAATGTTGAACCAGATGTCGAAAACAATGCGCGGCGATGAAGTCTGAAAGAGGAATAGGTCGACCGCAAAGCAGGGAAATGATTAAACAAAAGCAGAAAAATTCAGTAAAAAGGGGCAAATGGTGAACCAGAAGCTGGGTGAACTGCTTAACCAAAAGTGGGAAAAAGGATTAAAAGGGGAGAAATGTTGAACCAGATGTCGAAAACAAGGTGCGGCGATGAAGTCTGAAAGAGGAATAGGTCGACCGCAAAGCAGGGAAAGGTTTAATCAAAAGCAGCAATATCTTTTAAAAAGGGACAAATGGTGAACCAGAATCACAAAAGAATGCTCAGAGACTTAAGTCCCAAAGGGGAAATGGTTAACCAGTAGCTGGGTGAACTGTCCAACCCAAAGTGGGAAAAAGGATTAAAAGGGGTGAAATGATTAACCAGAAGGCGAAAGCAAAGTGCGGCGGCGAAGTCGTAAGGGGAAAAGGTTGACCAGAAAGCAGGGAAAGCATTAAACAAAAGCGGCAACATTTTTAAAAAAGTGGCAAATGGTTAACCAGAATCCCAAAAGAATGCTCAGAGACTTAAGTCCCAAAGGGGAAATGGTTAACCAGAAGCTGGGTGAACTGGTGAACCAAAAGTGGGAAAAAGGATTAAAAGGGGAGAAATGTTTAACCAGAAGGCAAAAGCAAAGTGCGGCGGCGAAGTCCAAAAGGGGAAAAGGTTGACAAGAAAGCAGGGAAATGATTAAACCAAAGCGGAAAAATTCAGTATAATGGGGCAAATGGTTAACCAGAAGCTGGGTGAAATGGTTAACCGAAAGTGGCAAAAAAAGATTTAAAGGGGAAAAATGATTAACCAGAAGTCGACAACAATGCGCGGCGATGAAGTCTGAAAGGGGAAAAGGTTGACCACATAGCAGGGAAACGATTAAACAAAAGCGGCAACATTTTTAAAAAAGTGGCAAATGATTAACCAGAATCCCAAAAGAATGCTCAGAGACTAAGTCCCAAAGGGGAAATGGTTAACCAGAAGCTGGGGGAAATGGTTAACCAAAAGTTGCAAAAATGATTAAAAGGGGTGAAATGATTAACCAGGAGGCTAAAGCAATGTGCCGCGGTGAAGTCTGAAAGAGGGAAAGGTTGACCAGAAAGCATTAAACAAAAGCGGCAACATTTTTTAAAAATTGGCAAATGATTAACCAGAATCCCAAAAGAATGCTCAGAGACTAAGTCCCATAGGGGAAATGGTTAACCAGAAGCTGGGGGAAATGGTTAACCAAAAGTTGCAAAAATGATTAAAAGGGGTGAAATGATTAACCAGAATTCGAAAATAATGTGCGGCGATGAAGTCCTAAAGGGGAAAAGTTTGACCACAAAGCAGGGAAAGCATTAAACAAAAGCGGCAACATTTTTTAAAAATTGGCAAATGATTAACCAGAATCCCAAAAGAATGCTCAGAGACTAAGTCCCAAAGGGGAAATGGTTAACCAGAAGCTGGGGGAAATGGTTAACCAAAAGTTGCAAAAATGATTAAAAGGGGTGAAATGATTAACCAGGAGGCTAAAGCAATGTGCCGCGGTGAAGTCTGAAAGAGGGAAAGGTTGACCAGAAAGCATTAAACAAAAGCGGCAACATTTTTTAAAAATTGGCAAATGATTAACCAGAATCCCAAAAGAATGCTCAGAGACTAAGTCCCAAAGGGGAAATGGTTAACCAGAAGCTGGGGGAAATGGTTAACCAAAAGTTGCAAAAATGATTAAAAGGGGTGAAATGATTAACCAGGAGGCTAAAGCAATGTGCCGCGGTGAAGTCTGAAAGAGGGAAAGGTTGACCAGAAAGCATTAAACAAAAGCGGCAACATTTTTAAAAAAGTGGCAAATGATTAACCAGAATCCCAAAAGAATGCTCAGAGACTGAGTCCCAAAGGGGAAATGGTTAACCAGAAGCTGGGGGAAATGGTTAACCAAAAGTTGCAAAAATGATTAAAAGGGGTGAAATGATTAACCAGGAGGCTAAAGCAATGTGCCGCGGTGAAGTCTGAAAGAGGGAAAGGTTGACCAGAAAGCATTAAACAAAAGCGGCAACATTTTTTAAAAAGTGGCAAATGATTAACCAGAATCCCAAAAGAATGCTCAGAGACTAAGTCCCAAAGGGGAAATGGTTAACCAGAAGCTGGGGGAAATGGTTAACCAAAAGTTGCAAAAATGATTAAAAGGGGTGAAATGATTAACCAGGAGGCTAAAGCAATGTGCCGCGGTGAAGTCTGAAAGAGGGAAAGGTTGACCAGAAAGCATTAAACAAAAGCGGCAACATTTTTTAAAAATTGGCAAATGATTAACCAGAATTCCAAAAGAATGCTCAGAGACTAAGTCCCAAAGGGGAAATGGTTAACCAGAAGCTGGGGGAAATGGTTAACCAAAAGTTGCAAAAATGATTAAAAGGGGTGAAATGATTAACCAGGAGGCTGAAGCAATGTGCCGCGGTGAAGTCTGAAAGAGGGAAAGGTTGACCAGAAAGCATTAAACAAAAGTGGCAACATTTTTAAAAAATTGGCAAATGATTAACCAGAATCCCAAAAGAATGCTCAGAGACCAAGTCCCAAAGGGGAAATGGTTAACCAGAAGCTGGGGGAAATGGTTAACCAAAAGTTGCAAAAATGATTAAAAGGGGTGAAATGATTAACCAGGAGGCTAAAGCAATGTGCCGCGGTGAAGTCTGAAAGAGGGAAAGGTTGACCAGAAAGCATTAAACAAAAGCGGCAACATTTTTTAAAAATTGGCAAATGATTAACCAGAATCCCAAAAGAATGCTCAGAGACTAAGTCCCAAAGGGGAAATGGTTAACCAGAAGCTGGGGGAAATGGTTAACCAAAAGTTGCAAAAATGATTAAAAGGGGTGAAATGATTAACCAGGAGGCTGAAGCAATGTGCCGCGGTGAAGTCTGAAAGAGGGAAAGGTTGACCAGAAAGCATTAAACAAAAGTGGCAACATTTTTTAAAAATTGGCAAATGATTAACCAGAATCCCAAAAGAATGCTCAGAGACTAAGTCCCAAAGGGGAAATGGTTAACCAGAAGCTGGGGGAAATGGTTAACCAAAAGTTGCAAAAATGATTAAAAGGGGTGAAATGATTAACCAGGAGGCTAAAGCAATGTGCCGCGGTGAAGTCTGAAAGAGGGAAAGGTTGACCAGAAAGCATTAAACAAAAGTGGCAACATTTTTAAAAAATTGGCAAATGATTAACCAGAATCCCAAAAGAATGCTCAGAGACTAAGTCCCAAAGGGGAAATGGTTAACCAGAAGCTGGGGGAAATGGTTAACCAAAAGTTGCAAAAATGATTAAAAGGGGTGAAATGATTAACCAGGAGGCTGGAGCAATGTGCCGCGGTGAAGTCTGAAAGAGGGAAAGGTTGACCAGAAAGCATTAAACAAAAGTGGCAACATTTTTAAAAAATTGGCAAATGATTAACCAGAATCCCAAAAGAATGCTCAGAGACCAAGTCCCAAAGGGGAAATGGTTAACCAGAAGCTGGGGGAAATGGTTAACCAAAAGTTGCAAAAATGATTAAAAGGGGTGAAATGATTAACCAGGAGGCTAAAGCAATGTGCCGCGGTGAAGTCTGAAAGAGGGAAAGGTTGACCAGAAAGCATTAAACAAAAGCGGCAACATTTTTTAAAAATTGGCAAATGATTAACCAGAATCCCAAAAGAATGCTCAGAGACTAAGTCCCAAAGGGGAAATGGTTAACCAGAAGCTGGGTGAAATGGTTAACCAAAAGTTGCAAAAATGATTAAAAGGGGTGAAATGATCAACCAGAAGTCGAAAATAATGTGCGGCGATGAAGTCCTAAGGGGCAAAAGTCACCCAGAAGGCAGGGAAATGATCAAACGAAAGCAGCCAAAAAATTATTAAAAGAGGGGAACTGATGAACCAAAAGATGAGAAACGGCCCGCAGAGACTAAGTCCAAAACGGGAACTGGTGAACCGGAAATGATTAACCAAAAACTAAGTCCGAAGAGGGAACTGGTAAACCAGAACTGAGTAACCCGATTTTTAAAATTAATTATAAATGGGGAAACGATTGAGCAAAAGGCGGAAATTAAGTCACAGGGACCATGTCCGAAAGGGCAAGAGGTTACCCCGTAGGGGGCATTCGTCAACTCAATCTGAAAACTTTGGAGGCAAATCTGACCAAAATGCGGAAATCGGACCACACCGCGAGGGGCGCCATTCGACGGGGCAGGGTTAGACGCGTCGAACGGTACCTGAAGGTCCCGGCTGCGACACGTGAGTCCGGAGATATGGCCAGTCAAAGTCTGATGGGAGGTACCGAAGCCGAAAAATCGAAACGCGTTTGCGGCGATTCGGTGTCAGAGAGTCGGTCACGAATTCAAATTCGTCCCGCTGATTCGCCAATTGCCAGCCGGTTCCGGGGGGATTGGCGGGGTACCTGCAGGATAGTAAGAGGTGGCATGTCGAGACTTAGCCTGTTTACCAGACTTGTGTCTAGCGCCTCCAGGTCTGCAGAGACCGACCCGGGCTGCCGCCCAACCGACTTTTAAGCCTTTTGGGAGTGGGAATTTTTCCCATTTTTCCCCATTTTTCGGGTTTTTTGGTCGGGCTTGAAAACGGCGGCCCCGAGGCCTCCCGGGGCTGGCGGGCTTCGGCTCCCTTGCGAGAGGGTCCGAATTCCACCCGTTTAAGCCCAGAAAGGAGTTCGGAAGTCAGTCGGTCGAGGGAACCCCTTCGGAAGTCCGACGGGGATGGATTCGGCCGGCGTTTCGGATCTCCGGTCAGAGGATTCCCCCCCTGGGCGGGGGGGTGCGAGTAGCTGCCGGCAAACGGTCCCTTGCACTTGTGGCACAAAAAGTCCGAGCACAGGTTAATGAGTTGGCCGCGGAAGCCCCTATGCCGAAATGAGAAAGCCCCCGTTGCGGGGATTTAGTGACGCATCTGCGGCCGGAGGTGGGAGGCCGTCCTGCCGAATTGACACTTGTCATTCGGGCACCTAGGGATTGGTCGGGTACCCGGAGATTTTCGAGAACACGATTTTCAGAGCTTTCTCTGACAGCCCAGGTGCACTTTAAGAGTGCCTGAAAAAGTGACACTTGGCAAAAGGCTCTCAATTTCAAAGCGGAGACCTTTACAAGAGCACTCGGAAGTCACCTGTCAGCATTTAAAGCTACATCAGGCGGCAATTTTCGAACTCTTTGTCAGTCTGAAATCGTGTTGAGCCTCGACAGCGTCGGGCTCAGGCAGGAGGAGCTTGCCAGCAGAGAGAGGCTCACCATGGATTGCTGGTGGATGCTTTTCGAAAACATATACACATTATATTATATTATAATAATATAAAGAAAAAAAAGAGTTTCTCAAAATCTCTGTGACACTTTGCAGATTTTTTTGAAAGCCAATAAAGAGAACTCTTTAACTTGAAAGTCACCTGTGCCGGCATAGCGATGACTTTTAAAACAGGTTGACACTTTCGAGCCGCGGCGGCTCTGAATCACCCCAGACACCAAGTGTGTTTGTGGGCAAGGCACCGCGGCCGGTGGGCTGCTTTTATAATAACGGGCACGCAGACTTTTTGAGAGGAATCGGTACTCTCTTCCGATCGATTTGGCGACTCGCGTCCGACATGGGAGGGCCCGAGCGGTCCAGCCAAGGCTGGTGTTCAGGCTCGTCAGGTTCCTCTCTCTGTCCCAAGTGGCAGACGGACAGTTTTAAAAGTCAGTGGGTTTTGTCGGCACGACTCTCCTGTTCACCCGCTGGCGTATTGCTCTCTTGTGAGGCCGAGAAGTCCACCTGTGTTGTCTAACAGAGGTCCGATTCAAGCTCCAGAGCCTGGGTGTCTGCCGTCTCGAGTGGAGCGGGAATGTGCACAGCAAGTCCCGTTCTGGTAGCTGAACACGAGATTTCTCTAGCA
>NW_027139267.1:305000-315000 GCF_035084215.1 Heptranchias perlo
TGACGCTGCTTTGCAGCTGACCATGTGCCCTGATTTGTGACGCCCGTTTGGAGGCTGATATCTCAGGAAGGCCGAGGCCGATTTCCTCCGGGTATGGCTCGTTGCGTGCGGCAGGAGGAGGCGCAGCGTACGGTACCGAGCACTGGGAGGTGCGGTGCTGCCCGCCGGAGTGACAGCGAAAGGCTGCGCACCGCTTTCCGCCTGGTAACTCGGCGTCCGTGAGACCGACCGACTCCGCTTTATCGCCGGAGCTAGAGTGGGGCAAGGGGCACGGTTGAGTACCGGAAGGATGACGTTCGCACACGGGGAAGTCGAGTGCCGGGCCGCTGAAAGCGAGCAGGGTGCCACCGACTCTTCGGGCCCACTCGGAGGCTGATATCTCAGGAAGGCCGAGGCCGATTTCCTCCGGGTATGGCTCGTTGCGTGCGGCAGGAGGAGGCGCAGCGTACGGTACAGAGCACTGGGAGGTGCGATGCTGCCCGCCGGAGTGACAGCGAAAGGCTGCGCACCGCTTTCCGCCTGCTAACTCGGCGTCCGTGAGACCGACCGACTTCGCTTTACCGCCGGAGCTAGAGTGGGGCAAGGGGCACGGTTGGGTACCGGAACGATCACGTTCGCACACCGGGAAGTCGAGTGCCGGGTCTCGAAACGGAGCCGGGTCAGCCCAATTTAAAACGGAGAATAGAGTGCTGCCCTCTGCGGGTGAAAACCTGGAAGTACGTTGGTTAATGATTTCCAGTTCACCCCGCTTGGTCAGGCCCACTCGGAGGCGGATAACTCCGGAACGCCGAGGCCGATTTCCTCCGGGTATGGCTCGTTGCGTGCGGCAGGAGGCGGCGCAGCGTACGGTACCGAGCACTCGGAGATGCGGTGCTGCCCGCCGGAGTGACAGCGAAAGGCTGCGCACCGCTTTCCGCCTGGTAACTCGGCGTCCGTGAGACCGACCGACTCCGCTTTAGCACCGGAGCTAGAGTGGGGCAAGGGGCACCGAAGGGTACCGGAACGATCACGTTCGCATACCGGGAAGTCGAGTGCCGGGCCGCTGAAAGCGAGCAGGGTGCCACCGCTCGGGGCCCCGGTTTGTCCGTCCCACCCGGAGGCCCATATCTCCGGAAGGCACAGGCCGATTTCCTCCGGGTATGGCTCGTTGCGTGCGGCCGGACCAGGCGCAGCGGACGGTACCGAGCACTCGGAGGTCCGGCGCTGCCCGCCGGAGGTACAGCGAAAGGCTGCAAACCACTTTCCGCCGCCTCCCTCCGCGGGCGTGAGACCGACGGTCGTCGGGTTTGGTTCCGCGGCTAGAGCAGGACGAGGGGCAGCGATCGGTACTGGAAGGAACCCGGTCGCACACCGGGAAGTCGACTAGCGGGCCGCCGAAAGCGAGCTCGGGGCCCCGGTTTGTCCGTCCCACCCGGAGGCCCATATCTCCGGAAGGCACAGGCCGATTTCCACCGGGTATGGCTCGTTGTGTGCGGCCGGACCAGGCGCAGCGGACGGTACCGAGCACTCGGAGGTCGGGCGCTGCCCGCCGGAGGTACAGCGAAAGGCTGCAAACCACTTTCCGCCGCCTCCCTCCGCGGGCGTGAGACCGACGGTCGTCGGGTTTAGTTCCGCGGCTAGAGCAGGACGAGGGGCAGCGAACGGTACCGGAACGAACCCGGTCGCACACCGGGAAGTCGAGTGCCGGGTCTCGAAACGGAGCCGGGTCGGCCCAGTTTAAAACGGAGAAGAGAGTGCTGCCCTCTGCGGGTGAAAACATGGAAGTACGTTGGTTAATGATTTCCAGTTCACCCCGCTTGGTCAGGCCCACTCGGAGGCGGATAACTCCGGAACGCCGAGGCCGATTTCCTGCGGGTATGGCTCGTTGCGTGCGGCAGGAGGCGGCGCAGCGTTCGGTACCGAGCACTCGGAGGTGCGGTGCTGCCCGCCGGAGTGACAGCGAAAGGCTGCGCACCGCTTTCCGCCTGCTAACTCGGCGTCCGTGAGACCGACCGACTCCGCTTTAGCACCGGAGCTAGAGTGGGGCAAGGGGCACCGAAGGGTACCGGAACGATGACGTTCGCACACCGGGAAGTCGAGTGCCGGGCCGCCGAAAGCGAGCAGGGTGCCACCGCTCGGGGCCCCGGTTTGTCCGTCCCACCCGGAGGCCCATATCTCCGGAAGACACAGGCCGATTTCCACCGGGTATGGCTCGTTGTGTGCGGCCGGACCAGGCGCAGCGGACGGTACCGAGCACTCGGAGGTCGGGCGCTGCCCGCCGGAGGTACAGCGAAAGGCTGCAAACCACTTTCCGCCGCCTCCCTCCGCGGGCGTGAGACCGACGGTCGTCGGGTTTGTTTCCGCGGCTAGAGCAGGACGAGGGGCAGCGAACGGTACCGGAAGGAACCCGGTCGCACACCGGGAAGTCGACTAGCGGGCCGCCGAAAGCGAGCACGGGGCCCCGGTTTGTCCGTCCCACCCGGAGGCCCATATCTCTGGAAGGCACAGGCCGATTTCCACCGGGTATGGCTCGTTGTGTGCGGCCGGACCAGGCGCAGCGGACGGTACCGAGCACTCGGAGGTCGGGCGCTGCCCGCCGGAGGTACAGCGAAAGGCTGCAAACCACTTTCCGCCACCTCCCTCCGCGGGCGTGAGACCGACGGTCGTCGGGTTTGTTTCCGCGGCTAGAGCAGGACGAGGGGCAGCGAACGGTACCGGAACGAACCCGGTCGCACACCGGGAAGTCGACCAGCGGGCCGCCGAAAGCGTGCTCGGGTCCCCGGTTTGTCTGTCCCACCCGGAGGCTGATATCTGAGGAAGTCCGAGGCCGATTTCCTCCGGCTAACTCGGCGGGCAATGTGTCCCCCCCACCATCTTCGGCTGATTACCGTGGCTGGACCGGATCAAGGAGCAACGGAACCGTGCCAGAACGACGTCGGTCGGACGGCGTGAACTGATAGTGCCGAGGCCGGAAACCGAGCCGGAAATGTGCACCGATTTATTGGTCCCACTCGCAGGCCCATATCTCCGGAAGGCCGAGGCCGATTTCCTCCGGGTATGGTTCGCTGCGTGCAGCCGGAAGGGGAGCAGCGGACGGCACTGAGCAGCCGGAGGTGCGGCGCTGCCCGCCGGAGCTGCAAGCGAAAGGCTGCGCACCGCTTTCCGCTGGTTAACTCGGCAGGCCGTCAGGCCGACCGACTCCGCTTCAGCACGGGAGCTAGAGTCGGGCAAGGGGCACCGAAGGGTACCGGAAGGATCACGTTCGGACACCGGGAAGTCGAGTGCCGGGCCGCCGAAAGCGAGCTCGGGGCCCCGGTTTGTCCGTCCCACCCGGAGGCCCATATCTCGAGAAGGCACAGGCCGATTTCCTCCGGGTTTGGCTCGCTGCGTGCGGCCGGACGAGGTGCAGCGAACGGTACCGAGCACTCGGAGGTGCGGCGCTGCCCGCCGGAGGTACAGCGAAAGGCTGCAAACCGCTTTCCGCCTCCTCTCCCCTCGGGCGTGAGACCGACGGTCGTCTGGTTTGCTTCCGCGGCAAGAGCAGGACGAGGGGCACCGAGCGGTACCAGAACGAACCCGGTCGCACACCGGGATGTCGAGTGCCCGGCCCAAACCCGCTACCCCCCCCCCCACCCGAAAGCGAGCCACGGTTTGTGGATTAAAAGTGAAGCGGCAAAGATTTGTAAAACAGCGTGAAATGATGAACCAGAAGCCCAAAGTAATGGTGGGAATAAAAGTTCCGAAATGTGAAATGGTGAACCAGAAGTTGTGTGAACTGTTTAACCCAAAGTGGCAAAAATGGATTAAAAGGGGTGAAATGATCGACCGCAAAGCAGGGCAAGCATTAAACAAAAGCAGCAGCATTTTTTAAAAAGGGACAAATGGTTTACCAGAATCCCAAAAGAATGCTCAGAGACTTAAGTGCCAAAGGGGCAAATGGTTAACCAGAAGCTGGGTGAACTGCTTAACCCAAAGTGGGAAAAAGGATAAAAAAGGGGTGAACTGATCAACCAGAAGTCGACAACAATGTGCGGCGATTAAGTCTGAAAGAGGGAAAGGTTGACCGGAAAGCAGGGAAATGATTAAACAAAAGCAGAAAAATTCAGTAAAAAGGGGCAAGTGGTGAACCAGAAGTTGGGTGAACTGCTTAACCAAAAGTGGGAAAGAGGATTAAAAGGGGAGAAATGTTGAACCAGATGTCGAAAACAATGCGCGGCGATGAAGTCTGAAAGAGGAAAAGGTTGACCGCAAAGCAGGGAAAGGATTAAACAGAAGCAGCAATATCTTTTAAAAAGGGACAAATGGTGAACCAGAATCCCAAAAGAATGCTCAGAGACTTAAGTCCCAAAGGGGCAAATGGTTAACCAGAAGCTGGGTGAACTGTTTAACCAAAAGTGGGAAAAAGGATTAAAATGTTGTGAAATGATTAACCAGAAGGCGAAAGCAAAGTGCGGCGGCGAAGTCCTAAAGGGGAAAAGGTTGACCATAAAGCAGGGAAATGATTAAACAAAAGCAGAAAAATTCAGTAAGAAGGGGCAAATGGTTAACCAGAAGTTGGGTGAACTGCTTAACCAAAAGTGGGAAAGAGGATTAAAAGGGGAGAAATGTTGAACCAGATGTCGAAAACAATGCGCGGCGATGAAGTCTGAAAGAGGAATAGGTCGACCGCAAAGCAGGGAAATGATTAAACAAAAGCAGAAAAATTCAGTAAAAAGGGGCAAATGGTGAACCAGAAGCTGGGTGAACTGCTTAACCAAAAGTGGGAAAAAGGATTAAAAGGGGAGAAATGTTGAACCAGATGTCGAAAACAAGGTGCGGCGATGAAGTCTGAAAGAGGAATAGGTCGACCGCAAAGCAGGGAAAGGTTTAATCAAAAGCAGCAATATCTTTTAAAAAGGGACAAATGGTGAACCAGAATCACAAAAGAATGCTCAGAGACTTAAGTCCCAAAGGGGAAATGGTTAACCAGTAGCTGGGTGAACTGTCCAACCCAAAGTGGGAAAAAGGATTAAAAGGGGTGAAATGATTAACCAGAAGGCGAAAGCAAAGTGCGGCGGCGAAGTCGTAAGGGGAAAAGGTTGACCAGAAAGCAGGGAAAGCATTAAACAAAAGCGGCAACATTTTTAAAAAAGTGGCAAATGGTTAACCAGAATCCCAAAAGAATGCTCAGAGACTTAAGTCCCAAAGGGGAAATGGTTAACCAGAAGCTGGGTGAACTGGTGAACCAAAAGTGGGAAAAAGGATTAAAAGGGGAGAAATGTTTAACCAGAAGGCAAAAGCAAAGTGCGGCGGCGAAGTCCAAAAGGGGAAAAGGTTGACAAGAAAGCAGGGAAATGATTAAACCAAAGCGGAAAAATTCAGTATAATGGGGCAAATGGTTAACCAGAAGCTGGGTGAAATGGTTAACCGAAAGTGGCAAAAAAAGATTTAAAGGGGAAAAATGATTAACCAGAAGTCGACAACAATGCGCGGCGATGAAGTCTGAAAGGGGAAAAGGTTGACCACATAGCAGGGAAACGATTAAACAAAAGCGGCAACATTTTTAAAAAAGTGGCAAATGATTAACCAGAATCCCAAAAGAATGCTCAGAGACTAAGTCCCAAAGGGGAAATGGTTAACCAGAAGCTGGGGGAAATGGTTAACCAAAAGTTGCAAAAATGATTAAAAGGGGTGAAATGATTAACCAGGAGGCTAAAGCAATGTGCCGCGGTGAAGTCTGAAAGAGGGAAAGGTTGACCAGAAAGCATTAAACAAAAGCGGCAACATTTTTTAAAAATTGGCAAATGATTAACCAGAATCCCAAAAGAATGCTCAGAGACTAAGTCCCATAGGGGAAATGGTTAACCAGAAGCTGGGGGAAATGGTTAACCAAAAGTTGCAAAAATGATTAAAAGGGGTGAAATGATTAACCAGAATTCGAAAATAATGTGCGGCGATGAAGTCCTAAAGGGGAAAAGTTTGACCACAAAGCAGGGAAAGCATTAAACAAAAGCGGCAACATTTTTTAAAAATTGGCAAATGATTAACCAGAATCCCAAAAGAATGCTCAGAGACTAAGTCCCAAAGGGGAAATGGTTAACCAGAAGCTGGGGGAAATGGTTAACCAAAAGTTGCAAAAATGATTAAAAGGGGTGAAATGATTAACCAGGAGGCTAAAGCAATGTGCCGCGGTGAAGTCTGAAAGAGGGAAAGGTTGACCAGAAAGCATTAAACAAAAGCGGCAACATTTTTTAAAAATTGGCAAATGATTAACCAGAATCCCAAAAGAATGCTCAGAGACTAAGTCCCAAAGGGGAAATGGTTAACCAGAAGCTGGGGGAAATGGTTAACCAAAAGTTGCAAAAATGATTAAAAGGGGTGAAATGATTAACCAGGAGGCTAAAGCAATGTGCCGCGGTGAAGTCTGAAAGAGGGAAAGGTTGACCAGAAAGCATTAAACAAAAGCGGCAACATTTTTAAAAAAGTGGCAAATGATTAACCAGAATCCCAAAAGAATGCTCAGAGACTGAGTCCCAAAGGGGAAATGGTTAACCAGAAGCTGGGGGAAATGGTTAACCAAAAGTTGCAAAAATGATTAAAAGGGGTGAAATGATTAACCAGGAGGCTAAAGCAATGTGCCGCGGTGAAGTCTGAAAGAGGGAAAGGTTGACCAGAAAGCATTAAACAAAAGCGGCAACATTTTTTAAAAAGTGGCAAATGATTAACCAGAATCCCAAAAGAATGCTCAGAGACTAAGTCCCAAAGGGGAAATGGTTAACCAGAAGCTGGGGGAAATGGTTAACCAAAAGTTGCAAAAATGATTAAAAGGGGTGAAATGATTAACCAGGAGGCTAAAGCAATGTGCCGCGGTGAAGTCTGAAAGAGGGAAAGGTTGACCAGAAAGCATTAAACAAAAGCGGCAACATTTTTTAAAAATTGGCAAATGATTAACCAGAATTCCAAAAGAATGCTCAGAGACTAAGTCCCAAAGGGGAAATGGTTAACCAGAAGCTGGGGGAAATGGTTAACCAAAAGTTGCAAAAATGATTAAAAGGGGTGAAATGATTAACCAGGAGGCTGAAGCAATGTGCCGCGGGGAAGTCTGAAAGAGGCAAAGGTTGACCAGAAAGCATTAAACAAAAGTGGCAACATTTTTTAAAAATTGGCAAATGATTAACCAGAATCCCAAAAGAATGCTCAGAGACTAAGTCCCAAAGGGGAAATGGTTAACCAGAAGCTGGGGGAAATGGTTAACCAAAAGTTGCAAAAATGATTAAAAGGGGTGAAATGATTAACCAGGAGGCTAAAGCAATGTGCCGCGGTGAAGTCTGAAAGAGGGAAAGGTTGACCAGAAAGCATTAAACAAAAGTGGCAACATTTTTAAAAAATTGGCAAATGATTAACCAGAATCCCAAAAGAATGCTCAGAGACTAAGTCCCAAAGGGGAAATGGTTAACCAGAAGCTGGGGGAAATGGTTAACCAAAAGTTGCAAAAATGATTAAAAGGGGTGAAATGATTAACCAGGAGGCTGAAGCAATGTGCCGCGGTGAAGTCTGAAAGAGGGAAAGGTTGACCAGAAAGCATTAAACAAAAGTGGCAACATTTTTTAAAAATTGGCAAATGATTAACCAGAATCCCAAAAGAATGCTCAGAGACTAAGTCCCAAAGGGGAAATGGTTAACCAGAAGCTGGGGGAAATGGTTAACCAAAAGTTGCAAAAATGATTAAAAGGGGTGAAATGATTAACCAGGAGGCTAAAGCAATGTGCCGCGGTGAAGTCTGAAAGAGGGAAAGGTTGACCAGAAAGCATTAAACAAAAGTGGCAACATTTTTAAAAAATTGGCAAATGATTAACCAGAATCCCAAAAGAATGCTCAGAGACTAAGTCCCAAAGGGGAAATGGTTAACCAGAAGCTGGGGGAAATGGTTAACCAAAAGTTGCAAAAATGATTAAAAGGGGTGAAATGATTAACCAGGAGGCTGGAGCAATGTGCCGCGGTGAAGTCTGAAAGAGGGAAAGGTTGACCAGAAAGCATTAAACAAAAGTGGCAACATTTTTTAAAAATTGGCAAATGATTAACCAGAATCCCAAAAGAATGCTCAGAGACTAAGTCCCAAAGGGGAAATGGTTAACCAGAAGCTGGGGGAAATGGTTAACCAAAAGTTGCAAAAATGATTAAAAGGGGTGAAATGATTAACCAGGAGGCTGAAGCAATGTGCCGCGGTGAAGTCTGAAAGAGGGAAAGGTTGACCAGAAAGCATTAAACAAAAGTGGCAACATTTTTAAAAAATTGGCAAATGATTAACCAGAATCCCAAAAGAATGCTCAGAGACCAAGTCCCAAAGGGGAAATGGTTAACCAGAAGCTGGGGGAAATGGTTAACCAAAAGTTGCAAAAATGATTAAAAGGGGTGAAATGATTAACCAGGAGGCTAAAGCAATGTGCCGCGGTGAAGTCTGAAAGAGGGAAAGGTTGACCAGAAAGCATTAAACAAAAGCGGCAACATTTTTTAAAAATTGGCAAATGATTAACCAGAATCCCAAAAGAATGCTCAGAGACTAAGTCCCAAAGGGGAAATGGTTAACCAGAAGCTGGGTGAAATGGTTAACCAAAAGTTGCAAAAATGATTAAAAGGGGTGAAATGATCAACCAGAAGTCGAAAATAATGTGCGGCGATGAAGTCCTAAGGGGCAAAAGTCACCCAGAAGGCAGGGAAATGATCAAACGAAAGCAGCCAAAAAATTATTAAAAGAGGGGAACTGATGAACCAAAAGATGAGAAACGGCCCGCAGAGACTAAGTCCAAAACGGGAACTGGTGAACCGGAAATGATTAACCAAAAACTAAGTCCGAAGAGGGAACTGGTAAACCAGAACTGAGTAACCCGATTTTTAAAATTAATTATAAATGGGGAAACGATTGAGCAAAAGGCGGAAATTAAGTCACAGGGACCATGTCCGAAAGGGCAAGAGGTTACCCCGTAGGGGGCATTCGTCAACTCAATCTGAAAAATTTGGAGGCAAATCTGACCAAAATGCGGAAATCGGACCACACCGCGAGGGGCGCCATTCGACGGGGCAGGGTTAGACGCGTCGAACGGTACCTGAAGGTCCCGGCTGCGACACGTGAGTCCGGAGATATGGCCAGTCAAAGTCTGATGGGAGGTACCGAAGCCGAAAAATCGAAACGCGTTTGCGGCGATTCGGTGTCAGAGAGTCGGTCACGAATTCAAATTCGTCCCGCTGATTCGCCAATTGCCAGCCGGTTCCGGGGGGATTGGCGGGGTACCTGCAGGATAGTAAGAGGTGGCATGTCGAGACTTAGCCTGTTTACCAGACTTGTGTCTAGCGCCTCCAGGTCTGCAGAGACCGACCCGGGCTGCCGCCCAACCGACTTTTAAGCCTTTTGGGAGTGGGAATTTTTCCCATTTTTCCCCATTTTTCGGGTTTTTTGGTCGGGCTTGAAAACGGCGGCCCCGAGGCCTCCCGGGGCTGGCGGGCTTCGGCTCCCTTGCGAGAGGGTCCGAATTCCACCCGTTTAAGCCCAGAAAGGAGTTCGGAAGTCAGTCGGTCGAGGGAACCCCTTCGGAAGTCCGACGGGGATGGATTCGGCCGGCGTTTCGGATCTCCGGTCAGAGGATTCCCCCCCTGGGCGGGGGGGTGCGAGTAGCTGCCGGCAAACGGTCCCTTGCACTTGTGGCACAAAAAGTCCGAGCACAGGTTAATGAGTTGGCCGCGGAAGCCCCTATGCCGAAATGAGAAAGCCCCCGTTGCGGGGATTTAGTGACGCATCTGCGGCCGGAGGTGGGAGGCCGTCCTGCCGAATTGACACTTGTCATTCGGGCACCTAGGGATTGGTCGGGTACCCGGAGATTTTCGAGAACACGATTTTCAGAGCTTTCTCTGACAGCCCAGGTGCACTTTAAGAGTGCCTGAAAAAGTGACACTTGGCAAAAGGCTCTCAATTTCAAAGCGGAGACCTTTACAAGAGCACTCGGAAGTCACCTGTCAGCATTTAAAGCTACATCAGGCGGCAATTTTC
>NW_027139267.1:327500-335000 GCF_035084215.1 Heptranchias perlo
GTTCACCCCGCTTGGTCAGGCCCACTCGGAGGCGGATAACTCCGGAACGCCGAGGCCGATTTCCTGCGGGTATGGCTCGTTGCGTGCGGCAGGAGGCGGCGCAGCGTTCGGTACCGAGCACTCGGAGGTGCGGTGCTGCCCGCCGGAGTGACAGCGAAAGGCTGCGCACCGCTTTCCGCCTGCTAACTCGGCGTCCGTGAGACCGACCGACTCCGCTTTAGCACCGGAGCTAGAGTGGGGCAAGGGGCACCGAAGGGTACCGGAACGATGACGTTCGCACACCGGGAAGTCGAGTGCCGGGCCGCCGAAAGCGAGCAGGGTGCCACCGCTCGGGGCCCCGGTTTGTCCGTCCCACCCGGAGGCCCATATCTCCGGAAGACACAGGCCGATTTCCACCGGGTATGGCTCGTTGTGTGCGGCCGGACCAGGCGCAGCGGACGGTACCGAGCACTCGGAGGTCGGGCGCTGCCCGCCGGAGGTACAGCGAAAGGCTGCAAACCACTTTCCGCCGCCTCCCTCCGCGGGCGTGAGACCGACGGTCGTCGGGTTTGTTTCCGCGGCTAGAGCAGGACGAGGGGCAGCGAACGGTACCGGAAGGAACCCGGTCGCACACCGGGAAGTCGACTAGCGGGCCGCCGAAAGCGAGCACGGGGCCCCGGTTTGTCCGTCCCACCCGGAGGCCCATATCTCTGGAAGGCACAGGCCGATTTCCACCGGGTATGGCTCGTTGTGTGCGGCCGGACCAGGCGCAGCGGACGGTACCGAGCACTCGGAGGTCGGGCGCTGCCCGCCGGAGGTACAGCGAAAGGCTGCAAACCACTTTCCGCCACCTCCCTCCGCGGGCGTGAGACCGACGGTCGTCGGGTTTGTTTCCGCGGCTAGAGCAGGACGAGGGGCAGCGAACGGTACCGGAACGAACCCGGTCGCACACCGGGAAGTCGACCAGCGGGCCGCCGAAAGCGTGCTCGGGTCCCCGGTTTGTCTGTCCCACCCGGAGGCTGATATCTGAGGAAGTCCGAGGCCGATTTCCTCCGGCTAACTCGGCGGGCAATGTGTCCCCCCCACCATCTTCGGCTGATTACCGTGGCTGGACCGGATCAAGGAGCAACGGAACCGTGCCAGAACGACGTCGGTCGGACGGCGTGAACTGATAGTGCCGAGGCCGGAAACCGAGCCGGAAATGTGCACCGATTTATTGGTCCCACTCGCAGGCCCATATCTCCGGAAGGCCGAGGCCGATTTCCTCCGGGTATGGTTCGCTGCGTGCAGCCGGAAGGGGAGCAGCGGACGGCACTGAGCAGCCGGAGGTGCGGCGCTGCCCGCCGGAGCTGCAAGCGAAAGGCTGCGCACCGCTTTCCGCTGGTTAACTCGGCAGGCCGTCAGGCCGACCGACTCCGCTTCAGCACGGGAGCTAGAGTCGGGCAAGGGGCACCGAAGGGTACCGGAAGGATCACGTTCGGACACCGGGAAGTCGAGTGCCGGGCCGCCGAAAGCGAGCTCGGGGCCCCGGTTTGTCCGTCCCACCCGGAGGCCCATATCTCGAGAAGGCACAGGCCGATTTCCTCCGGGTTTGGCTCGCTGCGTGCGGCCGGACGAGGTGCAGCGAACGGTACCGAGCACTCGGAGGTGCGGCGCTGCCCGCCGGAGGTACAGCGAAAGGCTGCAAACCGCTTTCCGCCTCCTCTCCCCTCGGGCGTGAGACCGACGGTCGTCTGGTTTGCTTCCGCGGCAAGAGCAGGACGAGGGGCACCGAGCGGTACCAGAACGAACCCGGTCGCACACCGGGATGTCGAGTGCCCGGCCCAAACCCGCTACCCCCCCCCCCACCCGAAAGCGAGCCACGGTTTGTGGATTAAAAGTGAAGCGGCAAAGATTTGTAAAACAGCGTGAAATGATGAACCAGAAGCCCAAAGTAATGGTGGGAATAAAAGTTCCGAAATGTGAAATGGTGAACCAGAAGTTGTGTGAACTGTTTAACCCAAAGTGGCAAAAATGGATTAAAAGGGGTGAAATGATCGACCGCAAAGCAGGGCAAGCATTAAACAAAAGCAGCAGCATTTTTTAAAAAGGGACAAATGGTTTACCAGAATCCCAAAAGAATGCTCAGAGACTTAAGTGCCAAAGGGGCAAATGGTTAACCAGAAGCTGGGTGAACTGCTTAACCCAAAGTGGGAAAAAGGATAAAAAAGGGGTGAACTGATCAACCAGAAGTCGACAACAATGTGCGGCGATTAAGTCTGAAAGAGGGAAAGGTTGACCGGAAAGCAGGGAAATGATTAAACAAAAGCAGAAAAATTCAGTAAAAAGGGGCAAGTGGTGAACCAGAAGTTGGGTGAACTGCTTAACCAAAAGTGGGAAAGAGGATTAAAAGGGGAGAAATGTTGAACCAGATGTCGAAAACAATGCGCGGCGATGAAGTCTGAAAGAGGAAAAGGTTGACCGCAAAGCAGGGAAAGGATTAAACAGAAGCAGCAATATCTTTTAAAAAGGGACAAATGGTGAACCAGAATCCCAAAAGAATGCTCAGAGACTTAAGTCCCAAAGGGGCAAATGGTTAACCAGAAGCTGGGTGAACTGTTTAACCAAAAGTGGGAAAAAGGATTAAAATGTTGTGAAATGATTAACCAGAAGGCGAAAGCAAAGTGCGGCGGCGAAGTCCTAAAGGGGAAAAGGTTGACCATAAAGCAGGGAAATGATTAAACAAAAGCAGAAAAATTCAGTAAGAAGGGGCAAATGGTTAACCAGAAGTTGGGTGAACTGCTTAACCAAAAGTGG
The DNA here is from genome assembly GCF_035084215.1 of Heptranchias perlo. Taxonomy (NCBI): domain Eukaryota; kingdom Metazoa; phylum Chordata; class Chondrichthyes; order Hexanchiformes; family Hexanchidae; genus Heptranchias; species Heptranchias perlo. The sequence goes on from NW_027139267.1 coordinate 330,276, forward strand.
GAAAGAGGATTAAAAGGGGAGAAATGTTGAACCAGATGTCGAAAACAATGCGCGGCGATGAAGTCTGAAAGAGGAATAGGTCGACCGCAAAGCAGGGAAATGATTAAACAAAAGCAGAAAAATTCAGTAAAAAGGGGCAAATGGTGAACCAGAAGCTGGGTGAACTGCTTAACCAAAAGTGGGAAAAAGGATTAAAAGGGGAGAAATGTTGAACCAGATGTCGAAAACAAGGTGCGGCGATGAAGTCTGAAAGAGGAATAGGTCGACCGCAAAGCAGGGAAAGGTTTAATCAAAAGCAGCAATATCTTTTAAAAAGGGACAAATGGTGAACCAGAATCACAAAAGAATGCTCAGAGACTTAAGTCCCAAAGGGGAAATGGTTAACCAGTAGCTGGGTGAACTGTCCAACCCAAAGTGGGAAAAAGGATTAAAAGGGGTGAAATGATTAACCAGAAGGCGAAAGCAAAGTGCGGCGGCGAAGTCGTAAGGGGAAAAGGTTGACCAGAAAGCAGGGAAAGCATTAAACAAAAGCGGCAACATTTTTAAAAAAGTGGCAAATGGTTAACCAGAATCCCAAAAGAATGCTCAGAGACTTAAGTCCCAAAGGGGAAATGGTTAACCAGAAGCTGGGTGAACTGGTGAACCAAAAGTGGGAAAAAGGATTAAAAGGGGAGAAATGTTTAACCAGAAGGCAAAAGCAAAGTGCGGCGGCGAAGTCCAAAAGGGGAAAAGGTTGACAAGAAAGCAGGGAAATGATTAAACCAAAGCGGAAAAATTCAGTATAATGGGGCAAATGGTTAACCAGAAGCTGGGTGAAATGGTTAACCGAAAGTGGCAAAAAAAGATTTAAAGGGGAAAAATGATTAACCAGAAGTCGACAACAATGCGCGGCGATGAAGTCTGAAAGGGGAAAAGGTTGACCACATAGCAGGGAAACGATTAAACAAAAGCGGCAACATTTTTAAAAAAGTGGCAAATGATTAACCAGAATCCCAAAAGAATGCTCAGAGACTAAGTCCCAAAGGGGAAATGGTTAACCAGAAGCTGGGGGAAATGGTTAACCAAAAGTTGCAAAAATGATTAAAAGGGGTGAAATGATTAACCAGGAGGCTAAAGCAATGTGCCGCGGTGAAGTCTGAAAGAGGGAAAGGTTGACCAGAAAGCATTAAACAAAAGCGGCAACATTTTTTAAAAATTGGCAAATGATTAACCAGAATCCCAAAAGAATGCTCAGAGACTAAGTCCCATAGGGGAAATGGTTAACCAGAAGCTGGGGGAAATGGTTAACCAAAAGTTGCAAAAATGATTAAAAGGGGTGAAATGATTAACCAGAATTCGAAAATAATGTGCGGCGATGAAGTCCTAAAGGGGAAAAGTTTGACCACAAAGCAGGGAAAGCATTAAACAAAAGCGGCAACATTTTTTAAAAATTGGCAAATGATTAACCAGAATCCCAAAAGAATGCTCAGAGACTAAGTCCCAAAGGGGAAATGGTTAACCAGAAGCTGGGGGAAATGGTTAACCAAAAGTTGCAAAAATGATTAAAAGGGGTGAAATGATTAACCAGGAGGCTAAAGCAATGTGCCGCGGTGAAGTCTGAAAGAGGGAAAGGTTGACCAGAAAGCATTAAACAAAAGCGGCAACATTTTTTAAAAATTGGCAAATGATTAACCAGAATCCCAAAAGAATGCTCAGAGACTAAGTCCCAAAGGGGAAATGGTTAACCAGAAGCTGGGGGAAATGGTTAACCAAAAGTTGCAAAAATGATTAAAAGGGGTGAAATGATTAACCAGGAGGCTAAAGCAATGTGCCGCGGTGAAGTCTGAAAGAGGGAAAGGTTGACCAGAAAGCATTAAACAAAAGCGGCAACATTTTTAAAAAAGTGGCAAATGATTAACCAGAATCCCAAAAGAATGCTCAGAGACTGAGTCCCAAAGGGGAAATGGTTAACCAGAAGCTGGGGGAAATGGTTAACCAAAAGTTGCAAAAATGATTAAAAGGGGTGAAATGATTAACCAGGAGGCTAAAGCAATGTGCCGCGGTGAAGTCTGAAAGAGGGAAAGGTTGACCAGAAAGCATTAAACAAAAGCGGCAACATTTTTTAAAAAGTGGCAAATGATTAACCAGAATCCCAAAAGAATGCTCAGAGACTAAGTCCCAAAGGGGAAATGGTTAACCAGAAGCTGGGGGAAATGGTTAACCAAAAGTTGCAAAAATGATTAAAAGGGGTGAAATGATTAACCAGGAGGCTAAAGCAATGTGCCGCGGTGAAGTCTGAAAGAGGGAAAGGTTGACCAGAAAGCATTAAACAAAAGCGGCAACATTTTTTAAAAATTGGCAAATGATTAACCAGAATTCCAAAAGAATGCTCAGAGACTAAGTCCCAAAGGGGAAATGGTTAACCAGAAGCTGGGGGAAATGGTTAACCAAAAGTTGCAAAAATGATTAAAAGGGGTGAAATGATTAACCAGGAGGCTGAAGCAATGTGCCGCGGTGAAGTCTGAAAGAGGGAAAGGTTGACCAGAAAGCATTAAACAAAAGTGGCAACATTTTTAAAAAATTGGCAAATGATTAACCAGAATCCCAAAAGAATGCTCAGAGACCAAGTCCCAAAGGGGAAATGGTTAACCAGAAGCTGGGGGAAATGGTTAACCAAAAGTTGCAAAAATGATTAAAAGGGGTGAAATGATTAACCAGGAGGCTAAAGCAATGTGCCGCGGTGAAGTCTGAAAGAGGGAAAGGTTGACCAGAAAGCATTAAACAAAAGCGGCAACATTTTTTAAAAATTGGCAAATGATTAACCAGAATCCCAAAAGAATGCTCAGAGACTAAGTCCCAAAGGGGAAATGGTTAACCAGAAGCTGGGGGAAATGGTTAACCAAAAGTTGCAAAAATGATTAAAAGGGGTGAAATGATTAACCAGGAGGCTGAAGCAATGTGCCGCGGTGAAGTCTGAAAGAGGGAAAGGTTGACCAGAAAGCATTAAACAAAAGTGGCAACATTTTTTAAAAATTGGCAAATGATTAACCAGAATCCCAAAAGAATGCTCAGAGACTAAGTCCCAAAGGGGAAATGGTTAACCAGAAGCTGGGGGAAATGGTTAACCAAAAGTTGCAAAAATGATTAAAAGGGGTGAAATGATTAACCAGGAGGCTAAAGCAATGTGCCGCGGTGAAGTCTGAAAGAGGGAAAGGTTGACCAGAAAGCATTAAACAAAAGTGGCAACATTTTTAAAAAATTGGCAAATGATTAACCAGAATCCCAAAAGAATGCTCAGAGACTAAGTCCCAAAGGGGAAATGGTTAACCAGAAGCTGGGGGAAATGGTTAACCAAAAGTTGCAAAAATGATTAAAAGGGGTGAAATGATTAACCAGGAGGCTGGAGCAATGTGCCGCGGTGAAGTCTGAAAGAGGGAAAGGTTGACCAGAAAGCATTAAACAAAAGTGGCAACATTTTTAAAAAATTGGCAAATGATTAACCAGAATCCCAAAAGAATGCTCAGAGACCAAGTCCCAAAGGGGAAATGGTTAACCAGAAGCTGGGGGAAATGGTTAACCAAAAGTTGCAAAAATGATTAAAAGGGGTGAAATGATTAACCAGGAGGCTAAAGCAATGTGCCGCGGTGAAGTCTGAAAGAGGGAAAGGTTGACCAGAAAGCATTAAACAAAAGCGGCAACATTTTTTAAAAATTGGCAAATGATTAACCAGAATCCCAAAAGAATGCTCAGAGACTAAGTCCCAAAGGGGAAATGGTTAACCAGAAGCTGGGTGAAATGGTTAACCAAAAGTTGCAAAAATGATTAAAAGGGGTGAAATGATCAACCAGAAGTCGAAAATAATGTGCGGCGATGAAGTCCTAAGGGGCAAAAGTCACCCAGAAGGCAGGGAAATGATCAAACGAAAGCAGCCAAAAAATTATTAAAAGAGGGGAACTGATGAACCAAAAGATGAGAAACGGCCCGCAGAGACTAAGTCCAAAACGGGAACTGGTGAACCGGAAATGATTAACCAAAAACTAAGTCCGAAGAGGGAACTGGTAAACCAGAACTTAGTAACCCGATTTTTAAAATTAATTATAAATGGGGAAACGATTGAGCAAAAGGCGGAAATTAAGTCACAGGGACCATGTCCGAAAGGGCAAGAGGTTACCCCGTAGGGGGCATTCGTCAACTCAATCTGAAAACTTTGGAGGCAAATCTGACCAAAATGCGGAAATCGGACCACACCGCGAGGGGCGCCATTCGACGGGGCAGGGTTAGACGCGTCGAACGGTACCTGAAGGTCCCGGCTGCGACACGTGAGTCCGGAGATATGGCCAGTCAAAGTCTGATGGGAGGTACCGAAGCCGAAAAATCGAAACGCGTTTGCGGCGATTCGGTGTCAGAGAGTCGGTCACGAATTCAAATTCGTCCCGCTGATTCGCCAATTGCCAGCCGGTTCCGGGGGGATTGGCGGGGTACCTGCAGGATAGTAAGAGGTGGCATGTCGAGACTTAGCCTGTTTACCAGACTTGTGTCTAGCGCCTCCAGGTCTGCAGAGACCGACCCGGGCTGCCGCCCAACCGACTTTTAAGCCTTTTGGGAGTGGGAATTTTTCCCATTTTTCCCCATTTTTCGGGTTTTTTGGTCGGGCTTGAAAACGGCGGCCCCGAGGCCTCCCGGGGCTGGCGGGCTTCGGCTCCCTTGCGAGAGGGTCCGAATTCCACCCGTTTAAGCCCAGAAAGG
>NW_027139267.1:347500-355000 GCF_035084215.1 Heptranchias perlo
CCCGGTTTGTCCGTCCCACCCGGAGGCCCATATCTCTGGAAGGCACAGGCCGATTTCCTCCGGGTATGGCTCGTTGCGTGCGGCCGGACCAGGCGCAGCGGACGGTACCGAGCACTCGGAGGTCGGGCGCTGCCCGCCGGAGGTACAGCGAAAGGCTGCAAACCACTTTCCGCCGCCTCCCTCCGCGGGCGTGAGACCGACGGTCGTCGGGTTTGGTTCCGCGGCTAGAGCAGGACGAGGGGCAGCGAACGGTACCGGAACGAACCCGGTCGCACACCGGGAAGTCGACTAGCGGGCCGCCGAAAGCGAGCTCGGGGCCCCGGTTTGTCCGTCCCACCCGGAGGCCCATATCTCCGGAAGGCACAGGCCGATTTCCACCGGGTATGGCTCGTTGTGTGCGGCCGGACCAGGCGCAGCGGACGGTACCGAGCACTCGGAGGTCGGGCGCTGCCCGCCGGAGGTACAGCGAAAGGCTGCAAACCACTTTCCGCCGCCTCCCTCCGCGGGCGTGAGACCGACGGTCGTCGGGTTTAGTTCCGCGGCTAGAGCAGGACGAGGGGCAGCGAACGGTACCGGAACGAACCCGGTCGCACACCGGGAAGTCGAGTGCCGGGTCTCGAAACGGAGCCGGGTCGGCCCAGTTTAAAACGGAGAAGAGAGTGCTGCCCTCTGCGGGTGAAAACATGGAAGTACGTTGGTTAATGATTTCCAGTTCACCCCGCTTGGTCAGGCCCACTCGGAGGCGGATAACTCCGGAACGCCGAGGCCGATTTCCTGCGGGTATGGCTCGTTGCGTGCGGCAGGAGGCGGCGCAGCGTTCGGTACCGAGCACTCGGAGGTGCGGTGCTGCCCGCCGGAGTGACAGCGAAAGGCTGCGCACCGCTTTCCGCCTGCTAACTCGGCGTCCGTGAGACCGACCGACTCCGCTTTAGCACCGGAGCTAGAGTGGGGCAAGGGGCACCGAAGGGTACCGGAACGATGACGTTCGCACACCGGGAAGTCGAGTGCCGGGCCGCCGAAAGCGAGCAGGGTGCCACCGCTCGGGGCCCCGGTTTGTCCGTCCCACCCGGAGGCCCATATCTCCGGAAGACACAGGCCGATTTCCACCGGGTATGGCTCGTTGTGTGCGGCCGGACCAGGCGCAGCGGACGGTACCGAGCACTCGGAGGTCGGGCGCTGCCCGCCGGAGGTACAGCGAAAGGCTGCAAACCACTTTCCGCCGCCTCCCTCCGCGGGCGTGAGACCGACGGTCGTCGGGTTTGTTTCCGCGGCTAGAGCAGGACGAGGGGCAGCGAACGGTACCGGAAGGAACCCGGTCGCACACCGGGAAGTCGACTAGCGGGCCGCCGAAAGCGAGCACGGGGCCCCGGTTTGTCCGTCCCACCCGGAGGCCCATATCTCTGGAAGGCACAGGCCGATTTCCACCGGGTATGGCTCGTTGTGTGCGGCCGGACCAGGCGCAGCGGACGGTACCGAGCACTCGGAGGTCGGGCGCTGCCCGCCGGAGGTACAGCGAAAGGCTGCAAACCACTTTCCGCCACCTCCCTCCGCGGGCGTGAGACCGACGGTCGTCGGGTTTGTTTCCGCGGCTAGAGCAGGACGAGGGGCAGCGAACGGTACCGGAACGAACCCGGTCGCACACCGGGAAGTCGACCAGCGGGCCGCCGAAAGCGTGCTCGGGTCCCCGGTTTGTCTGTCCCACCCGGAGGCTGATATCTGAGGAAGTCCGAGGCCGATTTCCTCCGGCTAACTCGGCGGGCAATGTGTCCCCCCCACCATCTTCGGCTGATTACCGTGGCTGGACCGGATCAAGGAGCAACGGAACCGTGCCAGAACGACGTCGGTCGGACGGCGTGAACTGATAGTGCCGAGGCCGGAAACCGAGCCGGAAATGTGCACCGATTTATTGGTCCCACTCGCAGGCCCATATCTCCGGAAGGCCGAGGCCGATTTCCTCCGGGTATGGTTCGCTGCGTGCAGCCGGAAGGGGAGCAGCGGACGGCACTGAGCAGCCGGAGGTGCGGCGCTGCCCGCCGGAGCTGCAAGCGAAAGGCTGCGCACCGCTTTCCGCTGGTTAACTCGGCAGGCCGTCAGGCCGACCGACTCCGCTTCAGCACGGGAGCTAGAGTCGGGCAAGGGGCACCGAAGGGTACCGGAAGGATCACGTTCGGACACCGGGAAGTCGAGTGCCGGGCCGCCGAAAGCGAGCTCGGGGCCCCGGTTTGTCCGTCCCACCCGGAGGCCCATATCTCGAGAAGGCACAGGCCGATTTCCTCCGGGTTTGGCTCGCTGCGTGCGGCCGGACGAGGCGCAGCGAACGGTACCGAGCACTCGGAGGTGCGGCGCTGCCCGCCGGAGGTACAGCGAAAGGCTGCAAACCGCTTTCCGCCTCCTCTCCCCTCGGGCGTGAGACCGACGGTCGTCTGGTTTGCTTCCGCGGCAAGAGCAGGACGAGGGGCACCGAGCGGTACCAGAACGAACCCGGTCGCACACCGGGATGTCGAGTGCCCGGCCCAAACCCGCTACCCCCCCCCCACCCGAAAGCGAGCCACGGTTTGTGGATTAAAAGTGAAGCGGCAAAGATTTGTAAAACAGCGTGAAATGATGAACCAGAAGCCCAAAGTAATGGTGGGAATAAAAGTTCCGAAATGTGAAATGGTGAACCAGAAGTTGTGTGAACTGTTTAACCCAAAGTGGCAAAAATGGATTAAAAGGGGTGAAATGATCGACCGCAAAGCAGGGCAAGCATTAAACAAAAGCAGCAGCATTTTTTAAAAAGGGACAAATGGTTTACCAGAATCCCAAAAGAATGCTCAGAGACTTAAGTGCCAAAGGGGCAAATGGTTAACCAGAAGCTGGGTGAACTGCTTAACCCAAAGTGGGAAAAAGGATAAAAAAGGGGTGAACTGATCAACCAGAAGTCGACAACAATGTGCGGCGATTAAGTCTGAAAGAGGGAAAGGTTGACCGGAAAGCAGGGAAATGATTAAACAAAAGCAGAAAAATTCAGTAAAAAGGGGCAAGTGGTGAACCAGAAGTTGGGTGAACTGCTTAACCAAAAGTGGGAAAGAGGATTAAAAGGGGAGAAATGTTGAACCAGATGTCGAAAACAATGCGCGGCGATGAAGTCTGAAAGAGGAAAAGGTTGACCGCAAAGCAGGGAAAGGATTAAACAGAAGCAGCAATATCTTTTAAAAAGGGACAAATGGTGAACCAGAATCCCAAAAGAATGCTCAGAGACTTAAGTCCCAAAGGGGCAAATGGTTAACCAGAAGCTGGGTGAACTGTTTAACCAAAAGTGGGAAAAAGGATTAAAATGTTGTGAAATGATTAACCAGAAGGCGAAAGCAAAGTGCGGCGGCGAAGTCCTAAAGGGGAAAAGGTTGACCATAAAGCAGGGAAATGATTAAACAAAAGCAGAAAAATTCAGTAAGAAGGGGCAAATGGTTAACCAGAAGTTGGGTGAACTGCTTAACCAAAAGTGGGAAAGAGGATTAAAAGGGGAGAAATGTTGAACCAGATGTCGAAAACAATGCGCGGCGATGAAGTCTGAAAGAGGAATAGGTCGACCGCAAAGCAGGGAAATGATTAAACAAAAGCAGAAAAATTCAGTAAAAAGGGGCAAATGGTGAACCAGAAGCTGGGTGAACTGCTTAACCAAAAGTGGGAAAAAGGATTAAAAGGGGAGAAATGTTGAACCAGATGTCGAAAACAAGGTGCGGCGATGAAGTCTGAAAGAGGAATAGGTCGACCGCAAAGCAGGGAAAGGTTTAATCAAAAGCAGCAATATCTTTTAAAAAGGGACAAATGGTGAACCAGAATCACAAAAGAATGCTCAGAGACTTAAGTCCCAAAGGGGAAATGGTTAACCAGTAGCTGGGTGAACTGTCCAACCCAAAGTGGGAAAAAGGATTAAAAGGGGTGAAATGATTAACCAGAAGGCGAAAGCAAAGTGCGGCGGCGAAGTCGTAAGGGGAAAAGGTTGACCAGAAAGCAGGGAAAGCATTAAACAAAAGCGGCAACATTTTTAAAAAAGTGGCAAATGGTTAACCAGAATCCCAAAAGAATGCTCAGAGACTTAAGTCCCAAAGGGGAAATGGTTAACCAGAAGCTGGGTGAACTGGTGAACCAAAAGTGGGAAAAAGGATTAAAAGGGGAGAAATGTTTAACCAGAAGGCAAAAGCAAAGTGCGGCGGCGAAGTCCAAAAGGGGAAAAGGTTGACAAGAAAGCAGGGAAATGATTAAACCAAAGCGGAAAAATTCAGTATAATGGGGCAAATGGTTAACCAGAAGCTGGGTGAAATGGTTAACCGAAAGTGGCAAAAAAAGATTTAAAGGGGAAAAATGATTAACCAGAAGTCGACAACAATGCGCGGCGATGAAGTCTGAAAGGGGAAAAGGTTGACCACATAGCAGGGAAACGATTAAACAAAAGCGGCAACATTTTTAAAAAAGTGGCAAATGATTAACCAGAATCCCAAAAGAATGCTCAGAGACTAAGTCCCAAAGGGGAAATGGTTAACCAGAAGCTGGGGGAAATGGTTAACCAAAAGTTGCAAAAATGATTAAAAGGGGTGAAATGATTAACCAGGAGGCTAAAGCAATGTGCCGCGGTGAAGTCTGAAAGAGGGAAAGGTTGACCAGAAAGCATTAAACAAAAGCGGCAACATTTTTTAAAAATTGGCAAATGATTAACCAGAATCCCAAAAGAATGCTCAGAGACTAAGTCCCATAGGGGAAATGGTTAACCAGAAGCTGGGGGAAATGGTTAACCAAAAGTTGCAAAAATGATTAAAAGGGGTGAAATGATTAACCAGAATTCGAAAATAATGTGCGGCGATGAAGTCCTAAAGGGGAAAAGTTTGACCACAAAGCAGGGAAAGCATTAAACAAAAGCGGCAACATTTTTTAAAAATTGGCAAATGATTAACCAGAATCCCAAAAGAATGCTCAGAGACTAAGTCCCAAAGGGGAAATGGTTAACCAGAAGCTGGGGGAAATGGTTAACCAAAAGTTGCAAAAATGATTAAAAGGGGTGAAATGATTAACCAGGAGGCTAAAGCAATGTGCCGCGGTGAAGTCTGAAAGAGGGAAAGGTTGACCAGAAAGCATTAAACAAAAGCGGCAACATTTTTTAAAAATTGGCAAATGATTAACCAGAATCCCAAAAGAATGCTCAGAGACTAAGTCCCAAAGGGGAAATGGTTAACCAGAAGCTGGGGGAAATGGTTAACCAAAAGTTGCAAAAATGATTAAAAGGGGTGAAATGATTAACCAGGAGGCTAAAGCAATGTGCCGCGGTGAAGTCTGAAAGAGGGAAAGGTTGACCAGAAAGCATTAAACAAAAGCGGCAACATTTTTAAAAAAGTGGCAAATGATTAACCAGAATCCCAAAAGAATGCTCAGAGACTGAGTCCCAAAGGGGAAATGGTTAACCAGAAGCTGGGGGAAATGGTTAACCAAAAGTTGCAAAAATGATTAAAAGGGGTGAAATGATTAACCAGGAGGCTAAAGCAATGTGCCGCGGTGAAGTCTGAAAGAGGGAAAGGTTGACCAGAAAGCATTAAACAAAAGCGGCAACATTTTTTAAAAAGTGGCAAATGATTAACCAGAATCCCAAAAGAATGCTCAGAGACTAAGTCCCAAAGGGGAAATGGTTAACCAGAAGCTGGGGGAAATGGTTAACCAAAAGTTGCAAAAATGATTAAAAGGGGTGAAATGATTAACCAGGAGGCTAAAGCAATGTGCCGCGGTGAAGTCTGAAAGAGGGAAAGGTTGACCAGAAAGCATTAAACAAAAGCGGCAACATTTTTTAAAAATTGGCAAATGATTAACCAGAATTCCAAAAGAATGCTCAGAGACTAAGTCCCAAAGGGGAAATGGTTAACCAGAAGCTGGGGGAAATGGTTAACCAAAAGTTGCAAAAATGATTAAAAGGGGTGAAATGATTAACCAGGAGGCTGAAGCAATGTGCCGCGGTGAAGTCTGAAAGAGGGAAAGGTTGACCAGAAAGCATTAAACAAAAGTGGCAACATTTTTAAAAAATTGGCAAATGATTAACCAGAATCCCAAAAGAATGCTCAGAGACCAAGTCCCAAAGGGGAAATGGTTAACCAGAAGCTGGGGGAAATGGTTAACCAAAAGTTGCAAAAATGATTAAAAGGGGTGAAATGATTAACCAGGAGGCTAAAGCAATGTGCCGCGGTGAAGTCTGAAAGAGGGAAAGGTTGACCAGAAAGCATTAAACAAAAGCGGCAACATTTTTTAAAAATTGGCAAATGATTAACCAGAATCCCAAAAGAATGCTCAGAGACTAAGTCCCAAAGGGGAAATGGTTAACCAGAAGCTGGGGGAAATGGTTAACCAAAAGTTGCAAAAATGATTAAAAGGGGTGAAATGATTAACCAGGAGGCTGAAGCAATGTGCCGCGGTGAAGTCTGAAAGAGGGAAAGGTTGACCAGAAAGCATTAAACAAAAGTGGCAACATTTTTTAAAAATTGGCAAATGATTAACCAGAATCCCAAAAGAATGCTCAGAGACTAAGTCCCAAAGGGGAAATGGTTAACCAGAAGCTGGGGGAAATGGTTAACCAAAAGTTGCAAAAATGATTAAAAGGGGTGAAATGATTAACCAGGAGGCTAAAGCAATGTGCCGCGGTGAAGTCTGAAAGAGGGAAAGGTTGACCAGAAAGCATTAAACAAAAGTGGCAACATTTTTAAAAAATTGGCAAATGATTAACCAGAATCCCAAAAGAATGCTCAGAGACTAAGTCCCAAAGGGGAAATGGTTAACCAGAAGCTGGGGGAAATGGTTAACCAAAAGTTGCAAAAATGATTAAAAGGGGTGAAATGATTAACCAGGAGGCTGGAGCAATGTGCCGCGGTGAAGTCTGAAAGAGGGAAAGGTTGACCAGAAAGCATTAAACAAAAGTGGCAACATTTTTAAAAAATTGGCAAATGATTAACCAGAATCCCAAAAGAATGCTCAGAGACCAAGTCCCAAAGGGGAAATGGTTAACCAGAAGCTGGGGGAAATGGTTAACCAAAAGTTGCAAAAATGATTAAAAGGGGTGAAATGATTAACCAGGAGGCTAAAGCAATGTGCCGCGGTGAAGTCTGAAAGAGGGAAAGGTTGACCAGAAAGCATTAAACAAAAGCGGCAACATTTTTTAAAAATTGGCAAATGATTAACCAGAATCCCAAAAGAATGCTCAGAGACTAAGTCCCAAAGGGGAAATGGTTAACCAGAAGCTGGGTGAAATGGTTAACCAAAAGTTGCAAAAATGATTAAAAGGGGTGAAATGATCAACCAGAAGTCGAAAATAATGTGCGGCGATGAAGTCCTAAGGGGCAAAAGTCACCCAGAAGGCAGGGAAATGATCAAACGAAAGCAGCCAAAAAATTATTAAAAGAGGGGAACTGATGAACCAAAAGATGAGAAACGGCCCGCAGAGACTAAGTCCAAAACGGGAACTGGTGAACCGGAAATGATTAACCAAAA
>NW_027139267.1:367500-377500 GCF_035084215.1 Heptranchias perlo
AAGGGGCACGGTTGGGTACCGGAACGATCACGTTCGCACACCGGGAAGTCGAGTGCCGGGTCTCGAAACGGAGCCGGGTCAGCCCAATTTAAAACGGAGAATAGAGTGCTGCCCTCTGCGGGTGAAAACCTGGAAGTACGTTGGTTAATGATTTCCAGTTCACCCCGCTTGGTCAGGCCCACTCGGAGGCGGATAACTCCGGAACGCCGAGGCCGATTTCCTCCGGGTATGGCTCGTTGCGTGCGGCAGGAGGCGGCGCAGCGTACGGTACCGAGCACTCGGAGATGCGGTGCTGCCCGCCGGAGTGACAGCGAAAGGCTGCGCACCGCTTTCCGCCTGGTAACTCGGCGTCCGTGAGACCGACCGACTCCGCTTTAGCACCGGAGCTAGAGTGGGGCAAGGGGCACCGAAGGGTACCGGAACGATCACGTTCGCATACCGGGAAGTCGAGTGCCGGGCCGCTGAAAGCGAGCAGGGTGCCACCGCTCGGGGCCCCGGTTTGTCCGTCCCACCCGGAGGCCCATATCTCCGGAAGGCACAGGCCGATTTCCTCCGGGTATGGCTCGTTGCGTGCGGCCGGACCAGGCGCAGCGGACGGTACCGAGCACTCGGAGGTCCGGCGCTGCCCGCCGGAGGTACAGCGAAAGGCTGCAAACCACTTTCCGCCGCCTCCCTCCGCGGGCGTGAGACCGACGGTCGTCGGGTTTGGTTCCGCGGCTAGAGCAGGACGAGGGGCAGCGATCGGTACTGGAAGGAACCCGGTCGCACACCGGGAAGTCGACTAGCGGGCCGCCGAAAGCGAGCTCGGGGCCCCGGTTTGTCCGTCCCACCCGGAGGCCCATATCTCCGGAAGGCACAGGCCGATTTCCACCGGGTATGGCTCGTTGTGTGCGGCCGGACCAGGCGCAGCGGACGGTACCGAGCACTCGGAGGTCGGGCGCTGCCCGCCGGAGGTACAGCGAAAGGCTGCAAACCACTTTCCGCCGCCTCCCTCCGCGGGCGTGAGACCGACGGTCGTCGGGTTTAGTTCCGCGGCTAGAGCAGGACGAGGGGCAGCGAACGGTACCGGAACGAACCCGGTCGCACACCGGGAAGTCGAGTGCCGGGTCTCGAAACGGAGCCGGGTCGGCCCAGTTTAAAACGGAGAAGAGAGTGCTGCCCTCTGCGGGTGAAAACATGGAAGTACGTTGGTTAATGATTTCCAGTTCACCCCGCTTGGTCAGGCCCACTCGGAGGCGGATAACTCCGGAACGCCGAGGCCGATTTCCTGCGGGTATGGCTCGTTGCGTGCGGCAGGAGGCGGCGCAGCGTTCGGTACCGAGCACTCGGAGGTGCGGTGCTGCCCGCCGGAGTGACAGCGAAAGGCTGCGCACCGCTTTCCGCCTGCTAACTCGGCGTCCGTGAGACCGACCGACTCCGCTTTAGCACCGGAGCTAGAGTGGGGCAAGGGGCACCGAAGGGTACCGGAACGATGACGTTCGCACACCGGGAAGTCGAGTGCCGGGCCGCCGAAAGCGAGCAGGGTGCCACCGCTCGGGGCCCCGGTTTGTCCGTCCCACCCGGAGGCCCATATCTCCGGAAGACACAGGCCGATTTCCACCGGGTATGGCTCGTTGTGTGCGGCCGGACCAGGCGCAGCGGACGGTACCGAGCACTCGGAGGTCGGGCGCTGCCCGCCGGAGGTACAGCGAAAGGCTGCAAACCACTTTCCGCCGCCTCCCTCCGCGGGCGTGAGACCGACGGTCGTCGGGTTTGTTTCCGCGGCTAGAGCAGGACGAGGGGCAGCGAACGGTACCGGAAGGAACCCGGTCGCACACCGGGAAGTCGACTAGCGGGCCGCCGAAAGCGAGCACGGGGCCCCGGTTTGTCCGTCCCACCCGGAGGCCCATATCTCTGGAAGGCACAGGCCGATTTCCACCGGGTATGGCTCGTTGTGTGCGGCCGGACCAGGCGCAGCGGACGGTACCGAGCACTCGGAGGTCGGGCGCTGCCCGCCGGAGGTACAGCGAAAGGCTGCAAACCACTTTCCGCCACCTCCCTCCGCGGGCGTGAGACCGACGGTCGTCGGGTTTGTTTCCGCGGCTAGAGCAGGACGAGGGGCAGCGAACGGTACCGGAACGAACCCGGTCGCACACCGGGAAGTCGACCAGCGGGCCGCCGAAAGCGTGCTCGGGTCCCCGGTTTGTCTGTCCCACCCGGAGGCTGATATCTGAGGAAGTCCGAGGCCGATTTCCTCCGGCTAACTCGGCGGGCAATGTGTCCCCCCCACCATCTTCGGCTGATTACCGTGGCTGGACCGGATCAAGGAGCAACGGAACCGTGCCAGAACGACGTCGGTCGGACGGCGTGAACTGATAGTGCCGAGGCCGGAAACCGAGCCGGAAATGTGCACCGATTTATTGGTCCCACTCGCAGGCCCATATCTCCGGAAGGCCGAGGCCGATTTCCTCCGGGTATGGTTCGCTGCGTGCAGCCGGAAGGGGAGCAGCGGACGGCACTGAGCAGCCGGAGGTGCGGCGCTGCCCGCCGGAGCTGCAAGCGAAAGGCTGCGCACCGCTTTCCGCTGGTTAACTCGGCAGGCCGTCAGGCCGACCGACTCCGCTTCAGCACGGGAGCTAGAGTCGGGCAAGGGGCACCGAAGGGTACCGGAAGGATCACGTTCGGACACCGGGAAGTCGAGTGCCGGGCCGCCGAAAGCGAGCTCGGGGCCCCGGTTTGTCCGTCCCACCCGGAGGCCCATATCTCGAGAAGGCACAGGCCGATTTCCTCCGGGTTTGGCTCGCTGCGTGCGGCCGGACGAGGTGCAGCGAACGGTACCGAGCACTCGGAGGTGCGGCGCTGCCCGCCGGAGGTACAGCGAAAGGCTGCAAACCGCTTTCCGCCTCCTCTCCCCTCGGGCGTGAGACCGACGGTCGTCTGGTTTGCTTCCGCGGCAAGAGCAGGACGAGGGGCACCGAGCGGTACCAGAACGAACCCGGTCGCACACCGGGATGTCGAGTGCCCGGCCCAAACCCGCTACCCCCCCCCCCACCCGAAAGCGAGCCACGGTTTGTGGATTAAAAGTGAAGCGGCAAAGATTTGTAAAACAGCGTGAAATGATGAACCAGAAGCCCAAAGTAATGGTGGGAATAAAAGTTCCGAAATGTGAAATGGTGAACCAGAAGTTGTGTGAACTGTTTAACCCAAAGTGGCAAAAATGGATTAAAAGGGGTGAAATGATCGACCGCAAAGCAGGGCAAGCATTAAACAAAAGCAGCAGCATTTTTTAAAAAGGGACAAATGGTTTACCAGAATCCCAAAAGAATGCTCAGAGACTTAAGTGCCAAAGGGGCAAATGGTTAACCAGAAGCTGGGTGAACTGCTTAACCCAAAGTGGGAAAAAGGATAAAAAAGGGGTGAACTGATCAACCAGAAGTCGACAACAATGTGCGGCGATTAAGTCTGAAAGAGGGAAAGGTTGACCGGAAAGCAGGGAAATGATTAAACAAAAGCAGAAAAATTCAGTAAAAAGGGGCAAGTGGTGAACCAGAAGTTGGGTGAACTGCTTAACCAAAAGTGGGAAAGAGGATTAAAAGGGGAGAAATGTTGAACCAGATGTCGAAAACAATGCGCGGCGATGAAGTCTGAAAGAGGAAAAGGTTGACCGCAAAGCAGGGAAAGGATTAAACAGAAGCAGCAATATCTTTTAAAAAGGGACAAATGGTGAACCAGAATCCCAAAAGAATGCTCAGAGACTTAAGTCCCAAAGGGGCAAATGGTTAACCAGAAGCTGGGTGAACTGTTTAACCAAAAGTGGGAAAAAGGATTAAAATGTTGTGAAATGATTAACCAGAAGGCGAAAGCAAAGTGCGGCGGCGAAGTCCTAAAGGGGAAAAGGTTGACCATAAAGCAGGGAAATGATTAAACAAAAGCAGAAAAATTCAGTAAGAAGGGGCAAATGGTTAACCAGAAGTTGGGTGAACTGCTTAACCAAAAGTGGGAAAGAGGATTAAAAGGGGAGAAATGTTGAACCAGATGTCGAAAACAATGCGCGGCGATGAAGTCTGAAAGAGGAATAGGTCGACCGCAAAGCAGGGAAATGATTAAACAAAAGCAGAAAAATTCAGTAAAAAGGGGCAAATGGTGAACCAGAAGCTGGGTGAACTGCTTAACCAAAAGTGGGAAAAAGGATTAAAAGGGGAGAAATGTTGAACCAGATGTCGAAAACAAGGTGCGGCGATGAAGTCTGAAAGAGGAATAGGTCGACCGCAAAGCAGGGAAAGGTTTAATCAAAAGCAGCAATATCTTTTAAAAAGGGACAAATGGTGAACCAGAATCACAAAAGAATGCTCAGAGACTTAAGTCCCAAAGGGGAAATGGTTAACCAGTAGCTGGGTGAACTGTCCAACCCAAAGTGGGAAAAAGGATTAAAAGGGGTGAAATGATTAACCAGAAGGCGAAAGCAAAGTGCGGCGGCGAAGTCGTAAGGGGAAAAGGTTGACCAGAAAGCAGGGAAAGCATTAAACAAAAGCGGCAACATTTTTAAAAAAGTGGCAAATGGTTAACCAGAATCCCAAAAGAATGCTCAGAGACTTAAGTCCCAAAGGGGAAATGGTTAACCAGAAGCTGGGTGAACTGGTGAACCAAAAGTGGGAAAAAGGATTAAAAGGGGAGAAATGTTTAACCAGAAGGCAAAAGCAAAGTGCGGCGGCGAAGTCCAAAAGGGGAAAAGGTTGACAAGAAAGCAGGGAAATGATTAAACCAAAGCGGAAAAATTCAGTATAATGGGGCAAATGGTTAACCAGAAGCTGGGTGAAATGGTTAACCGAAAGTGGCAAAAAAAGATTTAAAGGGGAAAAATGATTAACCAGAAGTCGACAACAATGCGCGGCGATGAAGTCTGAAAGGGGAAAAGGTTGACCACATAGCAGGGAAACGATTAAACAAAAGCGGCAACATTTTTAAAAAAGTGGCAAATGATTAACCAGAATCCCAAAAGAATGCTCAGAGACTAAGTCCCAAAGGGGAAATGGTTAACCAGAAGCTGGGGGAAATGGTTAACCAAAAGTTGCAAAAATGATTAAAAGGGGTGAAATGATTAACCAGGAGGCTAAAGCAATGTGCCGCGGTGAAGTCTGAAAGAGGGAAAGGTTGACCAGAAAGCATTAAACAAAAGCGGCAACATTTTTTAAAAATTGGCAAATGATTAACCAGAATCCCAAAAGAATGCTCAGAGACTAAGTCCCATAGGGGAAATGGTTAACCAGAAGCTGGGGGAAATGGTTAACCAAAAGTTGCAAAAATGATTAAAAGGGGTGAAATGATTAACCAGAATTCGAAAATAATGTGCGGCGATGAAGTCCTAAAGGGGAAAAGTTTGACCACAAAGCAGGGAAAGCATTAAACAAAAGCGGCAACATTTTTTAAAAATTGGCAAATGATTAACCAGAATCCCAAAAGAATGCTCAGAGACTAAGTCCCAAAGGGGAAATGGTTAACCAGAAGCTGGGGGAAATGGTTAACCAAAAGTTGCAAAAATGATTAAAAGGGGTGAAATGATTAACCAGGAGGCTAAAGCAATGTGCCGCGGTGAAGTCTGAAAGAGGGAAAGGTTGACCAGAAAGCATTAAACAAAAGCGGCAACATTTTTTAAAAATTGGCAAATGATTAACCAGAATCCCAAAAGAATGCTCAGAGACTAAGTCCCAAAGGGGAAATGGTTAACCAGAAGCTGGGGGAAATGGTTAACCAAAAGTTGCAAAAATGATTAAAAGGGGTGAAATGATTAACCAGGAGGCTAAAGCAATGTGCCGCGGTGAAGTCTGAAAGAGGGAAAGGTTGACCAGAAAGCATTAAACAAAAGCGGCAACATTTTTAAAAAAGTGGCAAATGATTAACCAGAATCCCAAAAGAATGCTCAGAGACTGAGTCCCAAAGGGGAAATGGTTAACCAGAAGCTGGGGGAAATGGTTAACCAAAAGTTGCAAAAATGATTAAAAGGGGTGAAATGATTAACCAGGAGGCTAAAGCAATGTGCCGCGGTGAAGTCTGAAAGAGGGAAAGGTTGACCAGAAAGCATTAAACAAAAGCGGCAACATTTTTTAAAAAGTGGCAAATGATTAACCAGAATCCCAAAAGAATGCTCAGAGACTAAGTCCCAAAGGGGAAATGGTTAACCAGAAGCTGGGGGAAATGGTTAACCAAAAGTTGCAAAAATGATTAAAAGGGGTGAAATGATTAACCAGGAGGCTAAAGCAATGTGCCGCGGTGAAGTCTGAAAGAGGGAAAGGTTGACCAGAAAGCATTAAACAAAAGCGGCAACATTTTTTAAAAATTGGCAAATGATTAACCAGAATTCCAAAAGAATGCTCAGAGACTAAGTCCCAAAGGGGAAATGGTTAACCAGAAGCTGGGGGAAATGGTTAACCAAAAGTTGCAAAAATGATTAAAAGGGGTGAAATGATTAACCAGGAGGCTGAAGCAATGTGCCGCGGGGAAGTCTGAAAGAGGCAAAGGTTGACCAGAAAGCATTAAACAAAAGTGGCAACATTTTTTAAAAATTGGCAAATGATTAACCAGAATCCCAAAAGAATGCTCAGAGACTAAGTCCCAAAGGGGAAATGGTTAACCAGAAGCTGGGGGAAATGGTTAACCAAAAGTTGCAAAAATGATTAAAAGGGGTGAAATGATTAACCAGGAGGCTAAAGCAATGTGCCGCGGTGAAGTCTGAAAGAGGGAAAGGTTGACCAGAAAGCATTAAACAAAAGTGGCAACATTTTTAAAAAATTGGCAAATGATTAACCAGAATCCCAAAAGAATGCTCAGAGACTAAGTCCCAAAGGGGAAATGGTTAACCAGAAGCTGGGGGAAATGGTTAACCAAAAGTTGCAAAAATGATTAAAAGGGGTGAAATGATTAACCAGGAGGCTGAAGCAATGTGCCGCGGTGAAGTCTGAAAGAGGGAAAGGTTGACCAGAAAGCATTAAACAAAAGTGGCAACATTTTTTAAAAATTGGCAAATGATTAACCAGAATCCCAAAAGAATGCTCAGAGACTAAGTCCCAAAGGGGAAATGGTTAACCAGAAGCTGGGGGAAATGGTTAACCAAAAGTTGCAAAAATGATTAAAAGGGGTGAAATGATTAACCAGGAGGCTAAAGCAATGTGCCGCGGTGAAGTCTGAAAGAGGGAAAGGTTGACCAGAAAGCATTAAACAAAAGTGGCAACATTTTTAAAAAATTGGCAAATGATTAACCAGAATCCCAAAAGAATGCTCAGAGACTAAGTCCCAAAGGGGAAATGGTTAACCAGAAGCTGGGGGAAATGGTTAACCAAAAGTTGCAAAAATGATTAAAAGGGGTGAAATGATTAACCAGGAGGCTGGAGCAATGTGCCGCGGTGAAGTCTGAAAGAGGGAAAGGTTGACCAGAAAGCATTAAACAAAAGTGGCAACATTTTTTAAAAATTGGCAAATGATTAACCAGAATCCCAAAAGAATGCTCAGAGACTAAGTCCCAAAGGGGAAATGGTTAACCAGAAGCTGGGGGAAATGGTTAACCAAAAGTTGCAAAAATGATTAAAAGGGGTGAAATGATTAACCAGGAGGCTGAAGCAATGTGCCGCGGTGAAGTCTGAAAGAGGGAAAGGTTGACCAGAAAGCATTAAACAAAAGTGGCAACATTTTTAAAAAATTGGCAAATGATTAACCAGAATCCCAAAAGAATGCTCAGAGACCAAGTCCCAAAGGGGAAATGGTTAACCAGAAGCTGGGGGAAATGGTTAACCAAAAGTTGCAAAAATGATTAAAAGGGGTGAAATGATTAACCAGGAGGCTAAAGCAATGTGCCGCGGTGAAGTCTGAAAGAGGGAAAGGTTGACCAGAAAGCATTAAACAAAAGCGGCAACATTTTTTAAAAATTGGCAAATGATTAACCAGAATCCCAAAAGAATGCTCAGAGACTAAGTCCCAAAGGGGAAATGGTTAACCAGAAGCTGGGTGAAATGGTTAACCAAAAGTTGCAAAAATGATTAAAAGGGGTGAAATGATCAACCAGAAGTCGAAAATAATGTGCGGCGATGAAGTCCTAAGGGGCAAAAGTCACCCAGAAGGCAGGGAAATGATCAAACGAAAGCAGCCAAAAAATTATTAAAAGAGGGGAACTGATGAACCAAAAGATGAGAAACGGCCCGCAGAGACTAAGTCCAAAACGGGAACTGGTGAACCGGAAATGATTAACCAAAAACTAAGTCCGAAGAGGGAACTGGTAAACCAGAACTGAGTAACCCGATTTTTAAAATTAATTATAAATGGGGAAACGATTGAGCAAAAGGCGGAAATTAAGTCACAGGGACCATGTCCGAAAGGGCAAGAGGTTACCCCGTAGGGGGCATTCGTCAACTCAATCTGAAAAATTTGGAGGCAAATCTGACCAAAATGCGGAAATCGGACCACACCGCGAGGGGCGCCATTCGACGGGGCAGGGTTAGACGCGTCGAACGGTACCTGAAGGTCCCGGCTGCGACACGTGAGTCCGGAGATATGGCCAGTCAAAGTCTGATGGGAGGTACCGAAGCCGAAAAATCGAAACGCGTTTGCGGCGATTCGGTGTCAGAGAGTCGGTCACGAATTCAAATTCGTCCCGCTGATTCGCCAATTGCCAGCCGGTTCCGGGGGGATTGGCGGGGTACCTGCAGGATAGTAAGAGGTGGCATGTCGAGACTTAGCCTGTTTACCAGACTTGTGTCTAGCGCCTCCAGGTCTGCAGAGACCGACCCGGGCTGCCGCCCAACCGACTTTTAAGCCTTTTGGGAGTGGGAATTTTTCCCATTTTTCCCCATTTTTCGGGTTTTTTGGTCGGGCTTGAAAACGGCGGCCCCGAGGCCTCCCGGGGCTGGCGGGCTTCGGCTCCCTTGCGAGAGGGTCCGAATTCCACCCGTTTAAGCCCAGAAAGGAGTTCGGAAGTCAGTCGGTCGAGGGAACCCCTTCGGAAGTCCGACGGGGATGGATTCGGCCGGCGTTTCGGATCTCCGGTCAGAGGATTCCCCCCCTGGGCGGGGGGGTGCGAGTAGCTGCCGGCAAACGGTCCCTTGCACTTGTGGCACAAAAAGTCCGAGCACAGGTTAATGAGTTGGCCGCGGAAGCCCCTATGCCGAAATGAGAAAGCCCCCGTTGCGGGGATTTAGTGACGCATCTGCGGCCGGAGGTGGGAGGCCGTCCTGCCGAATTGACACTTGTCATTCGGGCACCTAGGGATTGGTCGGGTACCCGGAGATTTTCGAGAACACGATTTTCAGAGCTTTCTCTGACAGCCCAGGTGCACTTTAAGAGTGCCTGAAAAAGTGACACTTGGCAAAAGGCTCTCAATTTCAAAGCGGAGACCTTTACAAGAGCACTCGGAAGTCACCTGTCAGCATTTAAAGCTACATCAGGCGGCAATTTTCGAACTCTTTGTCAGTCTGAAATCGTGTTGAGCCTCGACAGCGTCGGGCTCAGGCAGGAGGAGCTTGCCAGCAGAGAGAGGCTCACCATGGATTGCTGGTGGATGCTTTTCGAAAACATATACACATTATATTATATTATAATAATATAAAGAAAAAAAAGAGTTTCTCAAAATCTCTGTGACACTTTGCAGATTTTTTTGAAAGCCAATAAAGAGAACTCTTTAACTTGAAAGTCACCTGTGCCGGCATAGCGATGACTTTTAAAACAGGTTGACACTTTCGAGCCGCGGCGGCTCTGAATCACCCCAGACACCAAGTGTGTTTGTGGGCAAGGCACCGCGGCCGGTGGGCTGCTTTTATAATAACGGGCACGCAGACTTTTTGAGAGGAATCGGTACTCTCTTCCGATCGATTTGGCGACTCGCGTCCGACATGGGAGGGCCCGAGCGGTCCAGCCAAGGCTGGTGTTCAGGCTCGTCAGGTTCCTCTCTGTCCCAAGTGGCAGACGGACAGTTTTAAAAGTCAGTGGGTTTTGTCGGCACGACTCTCCTGTTCACCCGCTGGCGTATTGCTCTCTTGTG
>NW_027139267.1:387500-397500 GCF_035084215.1 Heptranchias perlo
GATTGGTGTGGGTTGGTTGGCCGGAAGGGAGCTGCTTGCATTGGGGTGTTATCCTGACTTTGTTTCGCTGGTGAGAGTAGGCAGCGGCAGGCAGGCAAGCGGAATGTCGTGTGGGGTGCAGTGAGAGGTTGTAATGACGCTGCTTTGCAGCTGACCATGTGCCCTGATTTGTGACGCCCGTTTGGAGGCTGATATCTCAGGAAGGCCGAGGCCGATTTCCTCCGGGTATGGCTCGTTGCGTGCGGCAGGAGGAGGCGCAGCGTACGGTACCGAGCACTGGGAGGTGCGGTGCTGCCCGCCGGAGTGACAGCGAAAGGCTGCGCACCGCTTTCCGCCTGGTAACTCGGCGTCCGTGAGACCGACCGACTCCGCTTTATCGCCGGAGCTAGAGTGGGGCAAGGGGCACGGTTGAGTACCGGAAGGATGACGTTCGCACACGGGGAAGTCGAGTGCCGGGCCGCTGAAAGCGAGCAGGGTGCCACCGACTCTTCGGGCCCACTCGGAGGCTGATATCTCAGGAAGGCCGAGGCCGATTTCCTCCGGGTATGGCTCGTTGCGTGCGGCAGGAGGAGGCGCAGCGTACGGTACAGAGCACTGGGAGGTGCGATGCTGCCCGCCGGAGTGACAGCGAAAGGCTGCGCACCGCTTTCCGCCTGCTAACTCGGCGTCCGTGAGACCGACCGACTTCGCTTTACCGCCGGAGCTAGAGTGGGGCAAGGGGCACGGTTGGGTACCGGAACGATCACGTTCGCACACCGGGAAGTCGAGTGCCGGGTCTCGAAACGGAGCCGGGTCAGCCCAATTTAAAACGGAGAATAGAGTGCTGCCCTCTGCGGGTGAAAACCTGGAAGTACGTTGGTTAATGATTTCCAGTTCACCCCGCTTGGTCAGGCCCACTCGGAGGCGGATAACTCCGGAACGCCGAGGCCGATTTCCTCCGGGTATGGCTCGTTGCGTGCGGCAGGAGGCGGCGCAGCGTACGGTACCGAGCACTCGGAGATGCGGTGCTGCCCGCCGGAGTGACAGCGAAAGGCTGCGCACCGCTTTCCGCCTGGTAACTCGGCGTCCGTGAGACCGACCGACTCCGCTTTAGCACCGGAGCTAGAGTGGGGCAAGGGGCACCGAAGGGTACCGGAACGATCACGTTCGCATACCGGGAAGTCGAGTGCCGGGCCGCTGAAAGCGAGCAGGGTGCCACCGCTCGGGGCCCCGGTTTGTCCGTCCCACCCGGAGGCCCATATCTCCGGAAGGCACAGGCCGATTTCCTCCGGGTATGGCTCGTTGCGTGCGGCCGGACCAGGCGCAGCGGACGGTACCGAGCACTCGGAGGTCCGGCGCTGCCCGCCGGAGGTACAGCGAAAGGCTGCAAACCACTTTCCGCCGCCTCCCTCCGCGGGCGTGAGACCGACGGTCGTCGGGTTTGGTTCCGCGGCTAGAGCAGGACGAGGGGCAGCGATCGGTACTGGAAGGAACCCGGTCGCACACCGGGAAGTCGACTAGCGGGCCGCCGAAAGCGAGCTCGGGGCCCCGGTTTGTCCGTCCCACCCGGAGGCCCATATCTCCGGAAGGCACAGGCCGATTTCCACCGGGTATGGCTCGTTGTGTGCGGCCGGACCAGGCGCAGCGGACGGTACCGAGCACTCGGAGGTCGGGCGCTGCCCGCCGGAGGTACAGCGAAAGGCTGCAAACCACTTTCCGCCGCCTCCCTCCGCGGGCGTGAGACCGACGGTCGTCGGGTTTAGTTCCGCGGCTAGAGCAGGACGAGGGGCAGCGAACGGTACCGGAACGAACCCGGTCGCACACCGGGAAGTCGAGTGCCGGGTCTCGAAACGGAGCCGGGTCGGCCCAGTTTAAAACGGAGAAGAGAGTGCTGCCCTCTGCGGGTGAAAACATGGAAGTACGTTGGTTAATGATTTCCAGTTCACCCCGCTTGGTCAGGCCCACTCGGAGGCGGATAACTCCGGAACGCCGAGGCCGATTTCCTGCGGGTATGGCTCGTTGCGTGCGGCAGGAGGCGGCGCAGCGTTCGGTACCGAGCACTCGGAGGTGCGGTGCTGCCCGCCGGAGTGACAGCGAAAGGCTGCGCACCGCTTTCCGCCTGCTAACTCGGCGTCCGTGAGACCGACCGACTCCGCTTTAGCACCGGAGCTAGAGTGGGGCAAGGGGCACCGAAGGGTACCGGAACGATGACGTTCGCACACCGGGAAGTCGAGTGCCGGGCCGCCGAAAGCGAGCAGGGTGCCACCGCTCGGGGCCCCGGTTTGTCCGTCCCACCCGGAGGCCCATATCTCCGGAAGACACAGGCCGATTTCCACCGGGTATGGCTCGTTGTGTGCGGCCGGACCAGGCGCAGCGGACGGTACCGAGCACTCGGAGGTCGGGCGCTGCCCGCCGGAGGTACAGCGAAAGGCTGCAAACCACTTTCCGCCGCCTCCCTCCGCGGGCGTGAGACCGACGGTCGTCGGGTTTGTTTCCGCGGCTAGAGCAGGACGAGGGGCAGCGAACGGTACCGGAAGGAACCCGGTCGCACACCGGGAAGTCGACTAGCGGGCCGCCGAAAGCGAGCACGGGGCCCCGGTTTGTCCGTCCCACCCGGAGGCCCATATCTCTGGAAGGCACAGGCCGATTTCCACCGGGTATGGCTCGTTGTGTGCGGCCGGACCAGGCGCAGCGGACGGTACCGAGCACTCGGAGGTCGGGCGCTGCCCGCCGGAGGTACAGCGAAAGGCTGCAAACCACTTTCCGCCACCTCCCTCCGCGGGCGTGAGACCGACGGTCGTCGGGTTTGTTTCCGCGGCTAGAGCAGGACGAGGGGCAGCGAACGGTACCGGAACGAACCCGGTCGCACACCGGGAAGTCGACCAGCGGGCCGCCGAAAGCGTGCTCGGGTCCCCGGTTTGTCTGTCCCACCCGGAGGCTGATATCTGAGGAAGTCCGAGGCCGATTTCCTCCGGCTAACTCGGCGGGCAATGTGTCCCCCCCACCATCTTCGGCTGATTACCGTGGCTGGACCGGATCAAGGAGCAACGGAACCGTGCCAGAACGACGTCGGTCGGACGGCGTGAACTGATAGTGCCGAGGCCGGAAACCGAGCCGGAAATGTGCACCGATTTATTGGTCCCACTCGCAGGCCCATATCTCCGGAAGGCCGAGGCCGATTTCCTCCGGGTATGGTTCGCTGCGTGCAGCCGGAAGGGGAGCAGCGGACGGCACTGAGCAGCCGGAGGTGCGGCGCTGCCCGCCGGAGCTGCAAGCGAAAGGCTGCGCACCGCTTTCCGCTGGTTAACTCGGCAGGCCGTCAGGCCGACCGACTCCGCTTCAGCACGGGAGCTAGAGTCGGGCAAGGGGCACCGAAGGGTACCGGAAGGATCACGTTCGGACACCGGGAAGTCGAGTGCCGGGCCGCCGAAAGCGAGCTCGGGGCCCCGGTTTGTCCGTCCCACCCGGAGGCCCATATCTCGAGAAGGCACAGGCCGATTTCCTCCGGGTTTGGCTCGCTGCGTGCGGCCGGACGAGGTGCAGCGAACGGTACCGAGCACTCGGAGGTGCGGCGCTGCCCGCCGGAGGTACAGCGAAAGGCTGCAAACCGCTTTCCGCCTCCTCTCCCCTCGGGCGTGAGACCGACGGTCGTCTGGTTTGCTTCCGCGGCAAGAGCAGGACGAGGGGCACCGAGCGGTACCAGAACGAACCCGGTCGCACACCGGGATGTCGAGTGCCCGGCCCAAACCCGCTACCCCCCCCCCCACCCGAAAGCGAGCCACGGTTTGTGGATTAAAAGTGAAGCGGCAAAGATTTGTAAAACAGCGTGAAATGATGAACCAGAAGCCCAAAGTAATGGTGGGAATAAAAGTTCCGAAATGTGAAATGGTGAACCAGAAGTTGTGTGAACTGTTTAACCCAAAGTGGCAAAAATGGATTAAAAGGGGTGAAATGATCGACCGCAAAGCAGGGCAAGCATTAAACAAAAGCAGCAGCATTTTTTAAAAAGGGACAAATGGTTTACCAGAATCCCAAAAGAATGCTCAGAGACTTAAGTGCCAAAGGGGCAAATGGTTAACCAGAAGCTGGGTGAACTGCTTAACCCAAAGTGGGAAAAAGGATAAAAAAGGGGTGAACTGATCAACCAGAAGTCGACAACAATGTGCGGCGATTAAGTCTGAAAGAGGGAAAGGTTGACCGGAAAGCAGGGAAATGATTAAACAAAAGCAGAAAAATTCAGTAAAAAGGGGCAAGTGGTGAACCAGAAGTTGGGTGAACTGCTTAACCAAAAGTGGGAAAGAGGATTAAAAGGGGAGAAATGTTGAACCAGATGTCGAAAACAATGCGCGGCGATGAAGTCTGAAAGAGGAAAAGGTTGACCGCAAAGCAGGGAAAGGATTAAACAGAAGCAGCAATATCTTTTAAAAAGGGACAAATGGTGAACCAGAATCCCAAAAGAATGCTCAGAGACTTAAGTCCCAAAGGGGCAAATGGTTAACCAGAAGCTGGGTGAACTGTTTAACCAAAAGTGGGAAAAAGGATTAAAATGTTGTGAAATGATTAACCAGAAGGCGAAAGCAAAGTGCGGCGGCGAAGTCCTAAAGGGGAAAAGGTTGACCATAAAGCAGGGAAATGATTAAACAAAAGCAGAAAAATTCAGTAAGAAGGGGCAAATGGTTAACCAGAAGTTGGGTGAACTGCTTAACCAAAAGTGGGAAAGAGGATTAAAAGGGGAGAAATGTTGAACCAGATGTCGAAAACAATGCGCGGCGATGAAGTCTGAAAGAGGAATAGGTCGACCGCAAAGCAGGGAAATGATTAAACAAAAGCAGAAAAATTCAGTAAAAAGGGGCAAATGGTGAACCAGAAGCTGGGTGAACTGCTTAACCAAAAGTGGGAAAAAGGATTAAAAGGGGAGAAATGTTGAACCAGATGTCGAAAACAAGGTGCGGCGATGAAGTCTGAAAGAGGAATAGGTCGACCGCAAAGCAGGGAAAGGTTTAATCAAAAGCAGCAATATCTTTTAAAAAGGGACAAATGGTGAACCAGAATCACAAAAGAATGCTCAGAGACTTAAGTCCCAAAGGGGAAATGGTTAACCAGTAGCTGGGTGAACTGTCCAACCCAAAGTGGGAAAAAGGATTAAAAGGGGTGAAATGATTAACCAGAAGGCGAAAGCAAAGTGCGGCGGCGAAGTCGTAAGGGGAAAAGGTTGACCAGAAAGCAGGGAAAGCATTAAACAAAAGCGGCAACATTTTTAAAAAAGTGGCAAATGGTTAACCAGAATCCCAAAAGAATGCTCAGAGACTTAAGTCCCAAAGGGGAAATGGTTAACCAGAAGCTGGGTGAACTGGTGAACCAAAAGTGGGAAAAAGGATTAAAAGGGGAGAAATGTTTAACCAGAAGGCAAAAGCAAAGTGCGGCGGCGAAGTCCAAAAGGGGAAAAGGTTGACAAGAAAGCAGGGAAATGATTAAACCAAAGCGGAAAAATTCAGTATAATGGGGCAAATGGTTAACCAGAAGCTGGGTGAAATGGTTAACCGAAAGTGGCAAAAAAAGATTTAAAGGGGAAAAATGATTAACCAGAAGTCGACAACAATGCGCGGCGATGAAGTCTGAAAGGGGAAAAGGTTGACCACATAGCAGGGAAACGATTAAACAAAAGCGGCAACATTTTTAAAAAAGTGGCAAATGATTAACCAGAATCCCAAAAGAATGCTCAGAGACTAAGTCCCAAAGGGGAAATGGTTAACCAGAAGCTGGGGGAAATGGTTAACCAAAAGTTGCAAAAATGATTAAAAGGGGTGAAATGATTAACCAGGAGGCTAAAGCAATGTGCCGCGGTGAAGTCTGAAAGAGGGAAAGGTTGACCAGAAAGCATTAAACAAAAGCGGCAACATTTTTTAAAAATTGGCAAATGATTAACCAGAATCCCAAAAGAATGCTCAGAGACTAAGTCCCATAGGGGAAATGGTTAACCAGAAGCTGGGGGAAATGGTTAACCAAAAGTTGCAAAAATGATTAAAAGGGGTGAAATGATTAACCAGAATTCGAAAATAATGTGCGGCGATGAAGTCCTAAAGGGGAAAAGTTTGACCACAAAGCAGGGAAAGCATTAAACAAAAGCGGCAACATTTTTTAAAAATTGGCAAATGATTAACCAGAATCCCAAAAGAATGCTCAGAGACTAAGTCCCAAAGGGGAAATGGTTAACCAGAAGCTGGGGGAAATGGTTAACCAAAAGTTGCAAAAATGATTAAAAGGGGTGAAATGATTAACCAGGAGGCTAAAGCAATGTGCCGCGGTGAAGTCTGAAAGAGGGAAAGGTTGACCAGAAAGCATTAAACAAAAGCGGCAACATTTTTTAAAAATTGGCAAATGATTAACCAGAATCCCAAAAGAATGCTCAGAGACTAAGTCCCAAAGGGGAAATGGTTAACCAGAAGCTGGGGGAAATGGTTAACCAAAAGTTGCAAAAATGATTAAAAGGGGTGAAATGATTAACCAGGAGGCTAAAGCAATGTGCCGCGGTGAAGTCTGAAAGAGGGAAAGGTTGACCAGAAAGCATTAAACAAAAGCGGCAACATTTTTAAAAAAGTGGCAAATGATTAACCAGAATCCCAAAAGAATGCTCAGAGACTGAGTCCCAAAGGGGAAATGGTTAACCAGAAGCTGGGGGAAATGGTTAACCAAAAGTTGCAAAAATGATTAAAAGGGGTGAAATGATTAACCAGGAGGCTAAAGCAATGTGCCGCGGTGAAGTCTGAAAGAGGGAAAGGTTGACCAGAAAGCATTAAACAAAAGCGGCAACATTTTTTAAAAAGTGGCAAATGATTAACCAGAATCCCAAAAGAATGCTCAGAGACTAAGTCCCAAAGGGGAAATGGTTAACCAGAAGCTGGGGGAAATGGTTAACCAAAAGTTGCAAAAATGATTAAAAGGGGTGAAATGATTAACCAGGAGGCTAAAGCAATGTGCCGCGGTGAAGTCTGAAAGAGGGAAAGGTTGACCAGAAAGCATTAAACAAAAGCGGCAACATTTTTTAAAAATTGGCAAATGATTAACCAGAATTCCAAAAGAATGCTCAGAGACTAAGTCCCAAAGGGGAAATGGTTAACCAGAAGCTGGGGGAAATGGTTAACCAAAAGTTGCAAAAATGATTAAAAGGGGTGAAATGATTAACCAGGAGGCTGAAGCAATGTGCCGCGGTGAAGTCTGAAAGAGGGAAAGGTTGACCAGAAAGCATTAAACAAAAGTGGCAACATTTTTAAAAAATTGGCAAATGATTAACCAGAATCCCAAAAGAATGCTCAGAGACCAAGTCCCAAAGGGGAAATGGTTAACCAGAAGCTGGGGGAAATGGTTAACCAAAAGTTGCAAAAATGATTAAAAGGGGTGAAATGATTAACCAGGAGGCTAAAGCAATGTGCCGCGGTGAAGTCTGAAAGAGGGAAAGGTTGACCAGAAAGCATTAAACAAAAGCGGCAACATTTTTTAAAAATTGGCAAATGATTAACCAGAATCCCAAAAGAATGCTCAGAGACTAAGTCCCAAAGGGGAAATGGTTAACCAGAAGCTGGGGGAAATGGTTAACCAAAAGTTGCAAAAATGATTAAAAGGGGTGAAATGATTAACCAGGAGGCTGAAGCAATGTGCCGCGGTGAAGTCTGAAAGAGGGAAAGGTTGACCAGAAAGCATTAAACAAAAGTGGCAACATTTTTTAAAAATTGGCAAATGATTAACCAGAATCCCAAAAGAATGCTCAGAGACTAAGTCCCAAAGGGGAAATGGTTAACCAGAAGCTGGGGGAAATGGTTAACCAAAAGTTGCAAAAATGATTAAAAGGGGTGAAATGATTAACCAGGAGGCTAAAGCAATGTGCCGCGGTGAAGTCTGAAAGAGGGAAAGGTTGACCAGAAAGCATTAAACAAAAGTGGCAACATTTTTAAAAAATTGGCAAATGATTAACCAGAATCCCAAAAGAATGCTCAGAGACTAAGTCCCAAAGGGGAAATGGTTAACCAGAAGCTGGGGGAAATGGTTAACCAAAAGTTGCAAAAATGATTAAAAGGGGTGAAATGATTAACCAGGAGGCTGGAGCAATGTGCCGCGGTGAAGTCTGAAAGAGGGAAAGGTTGACCAGAAAGCATTAAACAAAAGTGGCAACATTTTTAAAAAATTGGCAAATGATTAACCAGAATCCCAAAAGAATGCTCAGAGACCAAGTCCCAAAGGGGAAATGGTTAACCAGAAGCTGGGGGAAATGGTTAACCAAAAGTTGCAAAAATGATTAAAAGGGGTGAAATGATTAACCAGGAGGCTAAAGCAATGTGCCGCGGTGAAGTCTGAAAGAGGGAAAGGTTGACCAGAAAGCATTAAACAAAAGCGGCAACATTTTTTAAAAATTGGCAAATGATTAACCAGAATCCCAAAAGAATGCTCAGAGACTAAGTCCCAAAGGGGAAATGGTTAACCAGAAGCTGGGTGAAATGGTTAACCAAAAGTTGCAAAAATGATTAAAAGGGGTGAAATGATCAACCAGAAGTCGAAAATAATGTGCGGCGATGAAGTCCTAAGGGGCAAAAGTCACCCAGAAGGCAGGGAAATGATCAAACGAAAGCAGCCAAAAAATTATTAAAAGAGGGGAACTGATGAACCAAAAGATGAGAAACGGCCCGCAGAGACTAAGTCCAAAACGGGAACTGGTGAACCGGAAATGATTAACCAAAAACTAAGTCCGAAGAGGGAACTGGTAAACCAGAACTGAGTAACCCGATTTTTAAAATTAATTATAAATGGGGAAACGATTGAGCAAAAGGCGGAAATTAAGTCACAGGGACCATGTCCGAAAGGGCAAGAGGTTACCCCGTAGGGGGCATTCGTCAACTCAATCTGAAAACTTTGGAGGCAAATCTGACCAAAATGCGGAAATCGGACCACACCGCGAGGGGCGCCATTCGACGGGGCAGGGTTAGACGCGTCGAACGGTACCTGAAGGTCCCGGCTGCGACACGTGAGTCCGGAGATATGGCCAGTCAAAGTCTGATGGGAGGTACCGAAGCCGAAAAATCGAAACGCGTTTGCGGCGATTCGGTGTCAGAGAGTCGGTCACGAATTCAAATTCGTCCCGCTGATTCGCCAATTGCCAGCCGGTTCCGGGGGGATTGGCGGGGTACCTGCAGGATAGTAAGAGGTGGCATGTCGAGACTTAGCCTGTTTACCAGACTTGTGTCTAGCGCCTCCAGGTCTGCAGAGACCGACCCGGGCTGCCGCCCAACCGACTTTTAAGCCTTTTGGGAGTGGGAATTTTTCCCATTTTTCCCCATTTTTCGGGTTTTTTGGTCGGGCTTGAAAACGGCGGCCCCGAGGCCTCCCGGGGCTGGCGGGCTTCGGCTCCCTTGCGAGAGGGTCCGAATTCCACCCGTTTAAGCCCAGAAAGGAGTTCGGAAGTCAGTCGGTCGAGGGAACCCCTTCGGAAGTCCGACGGGGATGGATTCGGCCGGCGTTTCGGATCTCCGGTCAGAGGATTCCCCCCCTGGGCGGGGGGGTGCGAGTAGCTGCCGGCAAACGGTCCCTTGCACTTGTGGCACAAAAAGTCCGAGCACAGGTTAATGAGTTGGCCGCGGAAGCCCCTATGCCGAAATGAGAAAGCCCCCGTTGCGGGGATTTAGTGACGCATCTGCGGCCGGAGGTGGGAGGCCGTCCTGCCGAATTGACACTTGTCATTCGGGCACCTAGGGATTGGTCGGGTACCCGGAGATTTTCGAGAACACGATTTTCAGAGCTTTCTCTGACAGCCCAGGTGCACTTTAAGAGTGCCTGAAAAAGTGACACTTGGCAAAAGGCTCTCAATTTCAAAGCGGAGACCTTTACAAGAGCACTCGGAAGTCACCTGTCAGCATTTAAAGCTACATCAGGCGGCAATTTTCGAACTCTTTGTCAGTCTGAAATCGTGTTGAGCCTCGACAGCGTCGGGCTCAGGCAGGAGGAGCTTGCCAGCAGAGAGAGGCTCACCATGGAT
>NW_027139267.1:410000-417500 GCF_035084215.1 Heptranchias perlo
ACCCGGTCGCACACCGGGAAGTCGAGTGCCGGGTCTCGAAACGGAGCCGGGTCGGCCCAGTTTAAAACGGAGAAGAGAGTGCTGCCCTCTGCGGGTGAAAACATGGAAGTACGTTGGTTAATGATTTCCAGTTCACCCCGCTTGGTCAGGCCCACTCGGAGGCGGATAACTCCGGAACGCCGAGGCCGATTTCCTGCGGGTATGGCTCGTTGCGTGCGGCAGGAGGCGGCGCAGCGTTCGGTACCGAGCACTCGGAGGTGCGGTGCTGCCCGCCGGAGTGACAGCGAAAGGCTGCGCACCGCTTTCCGCCTGCTAACTCGGCGTCCGTGAGACCGACCGACTCCGCTTTAGCACCGGAGCTAGAGTGGGGCAAGGGGCACCGAAGGGTACCGGAACGATGACGTTCGCACACCGGGAAGTCGAGTGCCGGGCCGCCGAAAGCGAGCAGGGTGCCACCGCTCGGGGCCCCGGTTTGTCCGTCCCACCCGGAGGCCCATATCTCCGGAAGACACAGGCCGATTTCCACCGGGTATGGCTCGTTGTGTGCGGCCGGACCAGGCGCAGCGGACGGTACCGAGCACTCGGAGGTCGGGCGCTGCCCGCCGGAGGTACAGCGAAAGGCTGCAAACCACTTTCCGCCGCCTCCCTCCGCGGGCGTGAGACCGACGGTCGTCGGGTTTGTTTCCGCGGCTAGAGCAGGACGAGGGGCAGCGAACGGTACCGGAAGGAACCCGGTCGCACACCGGGAAGTCGACTAGCGGGCCGCCGAAAGCGAGCACGGGGCCCCGGTTTGTCCGTCCCACCCGGAGGCCCATATCTCTGGAAGGCACAGGCCGATTTCCACCGGGTATGGCTCGTTGTGTGCGGCCGGACCAGGCGCAGCGGACGGTACCGAGCACTCGGAGGTCGGGCGCTGCCCGCCGGAGGTACAGCGAAAGGCTGCAAACCACTTTCCGCCACCTCCCTCCGCGGGCGTGAGACCGACGGTCGTCGGGTTTGTTTCCGCGGCTAGAGCAGGACGAGGGGCAGCGAACGGTACCGGAACGAACCCGGTCGCACACCGGGAAGTCGACCAGCGGGCCGCCGAAAGCGTGCTCGGGTCCCCGGTTTGTCTGTCCCACCCGGAGGCTGATATCTGAGGAAGTCCGAGGCCGATTTCCTCCGGCTAACTCGGCGGGCAATGTGTCCCCCCCACCATCTTCGGCTGATTACCGTGGCTGGACCGGATCAAGGAGCAACGGAACCGTGCCAGAACGACGTCGGTCGGACGGCGTGAACTGATAGTGCCGAGGCCGGAAACCGAGCCGGAAATGTGCACCGATTTATTGGTCCCACTCGCAGGCCCATATCTCCGGAAGGCCGAGGCCGATTTCCTCCGGGTATGGTTCGCTGCGTGCAGCCGGAAGGGGAGCAGCGGACGGCACTGAGCAGCCGGAGGTGCGGCGCTGCCCGCCGGAGCTGCAAGCGAAAGGCTGCGCACCGCTTTCCGCTGGTTAACTCGGCAGGCCGTCAGGCCGACCGACTCCGCTTCAGCACGGGAGCTAGAGTCGGGCAAGGGGCACCGAAGGGTACCGGAAGGATCACGTTCGGACACCGGGAAGTCGAGTGCCGGGCCGCCGAAAGCGAGCTCGGGGCCCCGGTTTGTCCGTCCCACCCGGAGGCCCATATCTCGAGAA
Source organism: Heptranchias perlo (assembly GCF_035084215.1). Classification (NCBI taxonomy): domain Eukaryota; kingdom Metazoa; phylum Chordata; class Chondrichthyes; order Hexanchiformes; family Hexanchidae; genus Heptranchias; species Heptranchias perlo. The sequence continues at coordinate 411,677 of NW_027139267.1, forward strand.
GGCACAGGCCGATTTCCTCCGGGTTTGGCTCGCTGCGTGCGGCCGGACGAGGTGCAGCGAACGGTACCGAGCACTCGGAGGTGCGGCGCTGCCCGCCGGAGGTACAGCGAAAGGCTGCAAACCGCTTTCCGCCTCCTCTCCCCTCGGGCGTGAGACCGACGGTCGTCTGGTTTGCTTCCGCGGCAAGAGCAGGACGAGGGGCACCGAGCGGTACCAGAACGAACCCGGTCGCACACCGGGATGTCGAGTGCCCGGCCCAAACCCGCTACCCCCCCCCCCACCCGAAAGCGAGCCACGGTTTGTGGATTAAAAGTGAAGCGGCAAAGATTTGTAAAACAGCGTGAAATGATGAACCAGAAGCCCAAAGTAATGGTGGGAATAAAAGTTCCGAAATGTGAAATGGTGAACCAGAAGTTGTGTGAACTGTTTAACCCAAAGTGGCAAAAATGGATTAAAAGGGGTGAAATGATCGACCGCAAAGCAGGGCAAGCATTAAACAAAAGCAGCAGCATTTTTTAAAAAGGGACAAATGGTTTACCAGAATCCCAAAAGAATGCTCAGAGACTTAAGTGCCAAAGGGGCAAATGGTTAACCAGAAGCTGGGTGAACTGCTTAACCCAAAGTGGGAAAAAGGATAAAAAAGGGGTGAACTGATCAACCAGAAGTCGACAACAATGTGCGGCGATTAAGTCTGAAAGAGGGAAAGGTTGACCGGAAAGCAGGGAAATGATTAAACAAAAGCAGAAAAATTCAGTAAAAAGGGGCAAGTGGTGAACCAGAAGTTGGGTGAACTGCTTAACCAAAAGTGGGAAAGAGGATTAAAAGGGGAGAAATGTTGAACCAGATGTCGAAAACAATGCGCGGCGATGAAGTCTGAAAGAGGAAAAGGTTGACCGCAAAGCAGGGAAAGGATTAAACAGAAGCAGCAATATCTTTTAAAAAGGGACAAATGGTGAACCAGAATCCCAAAAGAATGCTCAGAGACTTAAGTCCCAAAGGGGCAAATGGTTAACCAGAAGCTGGGTGAACTGTTTAACCAAAAGTGGGAAAAAGGATTAAAATGTTGTGAAATGATTAACCAGAAGGCGAAAGCAAAGTGCGGCGGCGAAGTCCTAAAGGGGAAAAGGTTGACCATAAAGCAGGGAAATGATTAAACAAAAGCAGAAAAATTCAGTAAGAAGGGGCAAATGGTTAACCAGAAGTTGGGTGAACTGCTTAACCAAAAGTGGGAAAGAGGATTAAAAGGGGAGAAATGTTGAACCAGATGTCGAAAACAATGCGCGGCGATGAAGTCTGAAAGAGGAATAGGTCGACCGCAAAGCAGGGAAATGATTAAACAAAAGCAGAAAAATTCAGTAAAAAGGGGCAAATGGTGAACCAGAAGCTGGGTGAACTGCTTAACCAAAAGTGGGAAAAAGGATTAAAAGGGGAGAAATGTTGAACCAGATGTCGAAAACAAGGTGCGGCGATGAAGTCTGAAAGAGGAATAGGTCGACCGCAAAGCAGGGAAAGGTTTAATCAAAAGCAGCAATATCTTTTAAAAAGGGACAAATGGTGAACCAGAATCACAAAAGAATGCTCAGAGACTTAAGTCCCAAAGGGGAAATGGTTAACCAGTAGCTGGGTGAACTGTCCAACCCAAAGTGGGAAAAAGGATTAAAAGGGGTGAAATGATTAACCAGAAGGCGAAAGCAAAGTGCGGCGGCGAAGTCGTAAGGGGAAAAGGTTGACCAGAAAGCAGGGAAAGCATTAAACAAAAGCGGCAACATTTTTAAAAAAGTGGCAAATGGTTAACCAGAATCCCAAAAGAATGCTCAGAGACTTAAGTCCCAAAGGGGAAATGGTTAACCAGAAGCTGGGTGAACTGGTGAACCAAAAGTGGGAAAAAGGATTAAAAGGGGAGAAATGTTTAACCAGAAGGCAAAAGCAAAGTGCGGCGGCGAAGTCCAAAAGGGGAAAAGGTTGACAAGAAAGCAGGGAAATGATTAAACCAAAGCGGAAAAATTCAGTATAATGGGGCAAATGGTTAACCAGAAGCTGGGTGAAATGGTTAACCGAAAGTGGCAAAAAAAGATTTAAAGGGGAAAAATGATTAACCAGAAGTCGACAACAATGCGCGGCGATGAAGTCTGAAAGGGGAAAAGGTTGACCACATAGCAGGGAAACGATTAAACAAAAGCGGCAACATTTTTAAAAAAGTGGCAAATGATTAACCAGAATCCCAAAAGAATGCTCAGAGACTAAGTCCCAAAGGGGAAATGGTTAACCAGAAGCTGGGGGAAATGGTTAACCAAAAGTTGCAAAAATGATTAAAAGGGGTGAAATGATTAACCAGGAGGCTAAAGCAATGTGCCGCGGTGAAGTCTGAAAGAGGGAAAGGTTGACCAGAAAGCATTAAACAAAAGCGGCAACATTTTTTAAAAATTGGCAAATGATTAACCAGAATCCCAAAAGAATGCTCAGAGACTAAGTCCCATAGGGGAAATGGTTAACCAGAAGCTGGGGGAAATGGTTAACCAAAAGTTGCAAAAATGATTAAAAGGGGTGAAATGATTAACCAGAATTCGAAAATAATGTGCGGCGATGAAGTCCTAAAGGGGAAAAGTTTGACCACAAAGCAGGGAAAGCATTAAACAAAAGCGGCAACATTTTTTAAAAATTGGCAAATGATTAACCAGAATCCCAAAAGAATGCTCAGAGACTAAGTCCCAAAGGGGAAATGGTTAACCAGAAGCTGGGGGAAATGGTTAACCAAAAGTTGCAAAAATGATTAAAAGGGGTGAAATGATTAACCAGGAGGCTAAAGCAATGTGCCGCGGTGAAGTCTGAAAGAGGGAAAGGTTGACCAGAAAGCATTAAACAAAAGCGGCAACATTTTTTAAAAATTGGCAAATGATTAACCAGAATCCCAAAAGAATGCTCAGAGACTAAGTCCCAAAGGGGAAATGGTTAACCAGAAGCTGGGGGAAATGGTTAACCAAAAGTTGCAAAAATGATTAAAAGGGGTGAAATGATTAACCAGGAGGCTAAAGCAATGTGCCGCGGTGAAGTCTGAAAGAGGGAAAGGTTGACCAGAAAGCATTAAACAAAAGCGGCAACATTTTTAAAAAAGTGGCAAATGATTAACCAGAATCCCAAAAGAATGCTCAGAGACTGAGTCCCAAAGGGGAAATGGTTAACCAGAAGCTGGGGGAAATGGTTAACCAAAAGTTGCAAAAATGATTAAAAGGGGTGAAATGATTAACCAGGAGGCTAAAGCAATGTGCCGCGGTGAAGTCTGAAAGAGGGAAAGGTTGACCAGAAAGCATTAAACAAAAGCGGCAACATTTTTTAAAAAGTGGCAAATGATTAACCAGAATCCCAAAAGAATGCTCAGAGACTAAGTCCCAAAGGGGAAATGGTTAACCAGAAGCTGGGGGAAATGGTTAACCAAAAGTTGCAAAAATGATTAAAAGGGGTGAAATGATTAACCAGGAGGCTAAAGCAATGTGCCGCGGTGAAGTCTGAAAGAGGGAAAGGTTGACCAGAAAGCATTAAACAAAAGCGGCAACATTTTTTAAAAATTGGCAAATGATTAACCAGAATTCCAAAAGAATGCTCAGAGACTAAGTCCCAAAGGGGAAATGGTTAACCAGAAGCTGGGGGAAATGGTTAACCAAAAGTTGCAAAAATGATTAAAAGGGGTGAAATGATTAACCAGGAGGCTGAAGCAATGTGCCGCGGTGAAGTCTGAAAGAGGGAAAGGTTGACCAGAAAGCATTAAACAAAAGTGGCAACATTTTTAAAAAATTGGCAAATGATTAACCAGAATCCCAAAAGAATGCTCAGAGACCAAGTCCCAAAGGGGAAATGGTTAACCAGAAGCTGGGGGAAATGGTTAACCAAAAGTTGCAAAAATGATTAAAAGGGGTGAAATGATTAACCAGGAGGCTAAAGCAATGTGCCGCGGTGAAGTCTGAAAGAGGGAAAGGTTGACCAGAAAGCATTAAACAAAAGCGGCAACATTTTTTAAAAATTGGCAAATGATTAACCAGAATCCCAAAAGAATGCTCAGAGACTAAGTCCCAAAGGGGAAATGGTTAACCAGAAGCTGGGGGAAATGGTTAACCAAAAGTTGCAAAAATGATTAAAAGGGGTGAAATGATTAACCAGGAGGCTGAAGCAATGTGCCGCGGTGAAGTCTGAAAGAGGGAAAGGTTGACCAGAAAGCATTAAACAAAAGTGGCAACATTTTTTAAAAATTGGCAAATGATTAACCAGAATCCCAAAAGAATGCTCAGAGACTAAGTCCCAAAGGGGAAATGGTTAACCAGAAGCTGGGGGAAATGGTTAACCAAAAGTTGCAAAAATGATTAAAAGGGGTGAAATGATTAACCAGGAGGCTAAAGCAATGTGCCGCGGTGAAGTCTGAAAGAGGGAAAGGTTGACCAGAAAGCATTAAACAAAAGTGGCAACATTTTTAAAAAATTGGCAAATGATTAACCAGAATCCCAAAAGAATGCTCAGAGACTAAGTCCCAAAGGGGAAATGGTTAACCAGAAGCTGGGGGAAATGGTTAACCAAAAGTTGCAAAAATGATTAAAAGGGGTGAAATGATTAACCAGGAGGCTGGAGCAATGTGCCGCGGTGAAGTCTGAAAGAGGGAAAGGTTGACCAGAAAGCATTAAACAAAAGTGGCAACATTTTTAAAAAATTGGCAAATGATTAACCAGAATCCCAAAAGAATGCTCAGAGACCAAGTCCCAAAGGGGAAATGGTTAACCAGAAGCTGGGGGAAATGGTTAACCAAAAGTTGCAAAAATGATTAAAAGGGGTGAAATGATTAACCAGGAGGCTAAAGCAATGTGCCGCGGTGAAGTCTGAAAGAGGGAAAGGTTGACCAGAAAGCATTAAACAAAAGCGGCAACATTTTTTAAAAATTGGCAAATGATTAACCAGAATCCCAAAAGAATGCTCAGAGACTAAGTCCCAAAGGGGAAATGGTTAACCAGAAGCTGGGTGAAATGGTTAACCAAAAGTTGCAAAAATGATTAAAAGGGGTGAAATGATCAACCAGAAGTCGAAAATAATGTGCGGCGATGAAGTCCTAAGGGGCAAAAGTCACCCAGAAGGCAGGGAAATGATCAAACGAAAGCAGCCAAAAAATTATTAAAAGAGGGGAACTGATGAACCAAAAGATGAGAAACGGCCCGCAGAGACTAAGTCCAAAACGGGAACTGGTGAACCGGAAATGATTAACCAAAAACTAAGTCCGAAGAGGGAACTGGTAAACCAGAACTGAGTAACCCGATTTTTAAAATTAATTATAAATGGGGAAACGATTGAGCAAAAGGCGGAAATTAAGTCACAGGGACCATGTCCGAAAGGGCAAGAGGTTACCCCGTAGGGGGCATTCGTCAACTCAATCTGAAAACTTTGGAGGCAAATCTGACCAAAATGCGGAAATCGGACCACACCGCGAGGGGCGCCATTCGACGGGGCAGGGTTAGACGCGTCGAACGGTACCTGAAGGTCCCGGCTGCGACACGTGAGTCCGGAGATATGGCCAGTCAAAGTCTGATGGGAGGTACCGAAGCCGAAAAATCGAAACGCGTTTGCGGCGATTCGGTGTCAGAGAGTCGGTCACGAATTCAAATTCGTCCCGCTGATTCGCCAATTGCCAGCCGGTTCCGGGGGGATTGGCGGGGTACCTGCAGGATAGTAAGAGGTGGCATGTCGAGACTTAGCCTGTTTACCAGACTTGTGTCTAGCGCCTCCAGGTCTGCAGAGACCGACCCGGGCTGCCGCCCAACCGACTTTTAAGCCTTTTGGGAGTGGGAATTTT
>NW_027139267.1:430000-437500 GCF_035084215.1 Heptranchias perlo
GACCAGGCGCAGCGGACGGTACCGAGCACTCGGAGGTCCGGCGCTGCCCGCCGGAGGTACAGCGAAAGGCTGCAAACCACTTTCCGCCGCCTCCCTCCGCGGGCGTGAGACCGACGGTCGTCGGGTTTGGTTCCGCGGCTAGAGCAGGACGAGGGGCAGCGAACGGTACTGGAAGGAACCCGGTCGCACACCGGGAAGTCGACTAGCGGGCCGCCGAAAGCGAGCTCGGGGCCCCGGTTTGTCCGTCCCACCCGGAGGCCCATATCTCCGGAAGGCACAGGCCGATTTCCACCGGGTATGGCTCGTTGTGTGCGGCCGGACCAGGCGCAGCGGACGGTACCGAGCACTCGGAGGTCGGGCGCTGCCCGCCGGAGGTACAGCGAAAGGCTGCAAACCACTTTCCGCCGCCTCCCTCCGCGGGCGTGAGACCGACGGTCGTCGGGTTTAGTTCCGCGGCTAGAGCAGGACGAGGGGCAGCGAACGGTACCGGAACGAACCCGGTCGCACACCGGGAAGTCGAGTGCCGGGTCTCGAAACGGAGCCGGGTCGGCCCAGTTTAAAACGGAGAAGAGAGTGCTGCCCTCTGCGGGTGAAAACATGGAAGTACGTTGGTTAATGATTTCCAGTTCACCCCGCTTGGTCAGGCCCACTCGGAGGCGGATAACTCCGGAACGCCGAGGCCGATTTCCTGCGGGTATGGCTCGTTGCGTGCGGCAGGAGGCGGCGCAGCGTTCGGTACCGAGCACTCGGAGGTGCGGTGCTGCCCGCCGGAGTGACAGCGAAAGGCTGCGCACCGCTTTCCGCCTGCTAACTCGGCGTCCGTGAGACCGACCGACTCCGCTTTAGCACCGGAGCTAGAGTGGGGCAAGGGGCACCGAAGGGTACCGGAACGATGACGTTCGCACACCGGGAAGTCGAGTGCCGGGCCGCCGAAAGCGAGCAGGGTGCCACCGCTCGGGGCCCCGGTTTGTCCGTCCCACCCGGAGGCCCATATCTCCGGAAGACACAGGCCGATTTCCACCGGGTATGGCTCGTTGTGTGCGGCCGGACCAGGCGCAGCGGACGGTACCGAGCACTCGGAGGTCGGGCGCTGCCCGCCGGAGGTACAGCGAAAGGCTGCAAACCACTTTCCGCCGCCTCCCTCCGCGGGCGTGAGACCGACGGTCGTCGGGTTTGTTTCCGCGGCTAGAGCAGGACGAGGGGCAGCGAACGGTACCGGAAGGAACCCGGTCGCACACCGGGAAGTCGACTAGCGGGCCGCCGAAAGCGAGCACGGGGCCCCGGTTTGTCCGTCCCACCCGGAGGCCCATATCTCTGGAAGGCACAGGCCGATTTCCACCGGGTATGGCTCGTTGTGTGCGGCCGGACCAGGCGCAGCGGACGGTACCGAGCACTCGGAGGTCGGGCGCTGCCCGCCGGAGGTACAGCGAAAGGCTGCAAACCACTTTCCGCCACCTCCCTCCGCGGGCGTGAGACCGACGGTCGTCGGGTTTGTTTCCGCGGCTAGAGCAGGACGAGGGGCAGCGAACGGTACCGGAACGAACCCGGTCGCACACCGGGAAGTCGACCAGCGGGCCGCCGAAAGCGTGCTCGGGTCCCCGGTTTGTCTGTCCCACCCGGAGGCTGATATCTGAGGAAGTCCGAGGCCGATTTCCTCCGGCTAACTCGGCGGGCAATGTGTCCCCCCCACCATCTTCGGCTGATTACCGTGGCTGGACCGGATCAAGGAGCAACGGAACCGTGCCAGAACGACGTCGGTCGGACGGCGTGAACTGATAGTGCCGAGGCCGGAAACCGAGCCGGAAATGTGCACCGATTTATTGGTCCCACTCGCAGGCCCATATCTCCGGAAGGCCGAGGCCGATTTCCTCCGGGTATGGTTCGCTGCGTGCAGCCGGAAGGGGAGCAGCGGACGGCACTGAGCAGCCGGAGGTGCGGCGCTGCCCGCCGGAGCTGCAAGCGAAAGGCTGCGCACCGCTTTCCGCTGGTTAACTCGGCAGGCCGTCAGGCCGACCGACTCCGCTTCAGCACGGGAGCTAGAGTCGGGCAAGGGGCACCGAAGGGTACCGGAAGGATCACGTTCGGACACCGGGAAGTCGAGTGCCGGGCCGCCGAAAGCGAGCTCGGGGCCCCGGTTTGTCCGTCCCACCCGGAGGCCCATATCTCGAGAAGGCACAGGCCGATTTCCTCCGGGTTTGGCTCGCTGCGTGCGGCCGGACGAGGTGCAGCGAACGGTACCGAGCACTCGGAGGTGCGGCGCTGCCCGCCGGAGGTACAGCGAAAGGCTGCAAACCGCTTTCCGCCTCCTCTCCCCTCGGGCGTGAGACCGACGGTCGTCTGGTTTGCTTCCGCGGCAAGAGCAGGACGAGGGGCACCGAGCGGTACCAGAACGAACCCGGTCGCACACCGGGATGTCGAGTGCCCGGCCCAAACCCGCTACCCCCCCCCCCACCCGAAAGCGAGCCACGGTTTGTGGATTAAAAGTGAAGCGGCAAAGATTTGTAAAACAGCGTGAAATGATGAACCAGAAGCCCAAAGTAATGGTGGGAATAAAAGTTCCGAAATGTGAAATGGTGAACCAGAAGTTGTGTGAACTGTTTAACCCAAAGTGGCAAAAATGGATTAAAAGGGGTGAAATGATCGACCGCAAAGCAGGGCAAGCATTAAACAAAAGCAGCAGCATTTTTTAAAAAGGGACAAATGGTTTACCAGAATCCCAAAAGAATGCTCAGAGACTTAAGTGCCAAAGGGGCAAATGGTTAACCAGAAGCTGGGTGAACTGCTTAACCCAAAGTGGGAAAAAGGATAAAAAAGGGGTGAACTGATCAACCAGAAGTCGACAACAATGTGCGGCGATTAAGTCTGAAAGAGGGAAAGGTTGACCGGAAAGCAGGGAAATGATTAAACAAAAGCAGAAAAATTCAGTAAAAAGGGGCAAGTGGTGAACCAGAAGTTGGGTGAACTGCTTAACCAAAAGTGGGAAAGAGGATTAAAAGGGGAGAAATGTTGAACCAGATGTCGAAAACAATGCGCGGCGATGAAGTCTGAAAGAGGAAAAGGTTGACCGCAAAGCAGGGAAAGGATTAAACAGAAGCAGCAATATCTTTTAAAAAGGGACAAATGGTGAACCAGAATCCCAAAAGAATGCTCAGAGACTTAAGTCCCAAAGGGGCAAATGGTTAACCAGAAGCTGGGTGAACTGTTTAACCAAAAGTGGGAAAAAGGATTAAAATGTTGTGAAATGATTAACCAGAAGGCGAAAGCAAAGTGCGGCGGCGAAGTCCTAAAGGGGAAAAGGTTGACCATAAAGCAGGGAAATGATTAAACAAAAGCAGAAAAATTCAGTAAGAAGGGGCAAATGGTTAACCAGAAGTTGGGTGAACTGCTTAACCAAAAGTGGGAAAGAGGATTAAAAGGGGAGAAATGTTGAACCAGATGTCGAAAACAAATGCGCGGCGATGAAGTCTGAAAGAGGAATAGGTCGACCGCAAAGCAGGGAAATGATTAAACAAAAGCAGAAAAATTCAGTAAAAAGGGGCAAATGGTGAACCAGAAGCTGGGTGAACTGCTTAACCAAAAGTGGGAAAAAGGATTAAAAGGGGAGAAATGTTGAACCAGATGTCGAAAACAAGGTGCGGCGATGAAGTCTGAAAGAGGAATAGGTCGACCGCAAAGCAGGGAAAGGTTTAATCAAAAGCAGCAATATCTTTTAAAAAGGGACAAATGGTGAACCAGAATCACAAAAGAATGCTCAGAGACTTAAGTCCCAAAGGGGAAATGGTTAACCAGTAGCTGGGTGAACTGTCCAACCCAAAGTGGGAAAAAGGATTAAAAGGGGTGAAATGATTAACCAGAAGGCGAAAGCAAAGTGCGGCGGCGAAGTCGTAAGGGGAAAAGGTTGACCAGAAAGCAGGGAAAGCATTAAACAAAAGCGGCAACATTTTTAAAAAAGTGGCAAATGGTTAACCAGAATCCCAAAAGAATGCTCAGAGACTTAAGTCCCAAAGGGAAAATGGTTAACCAGAAGCTGGGTGAACTGGTGAACCAAAAGTGGGAAAAAGGATTAAAAGGGGAGAAATGTTTAACCAGAAGGCAAAAGCAAAGTGCGGCGGCGAAGTCCAAAAGGGGAAAAGGTTGACAAGAAAGCAGGGAAATGATTAAACCAAAGCGGAAAAATTCAGTATAATGGGGCAAATGGTTAACCAGAAGCTGGGTGAAATGGTTAACCGAAAGTGGCAAAAAAAGATTTAAAGGGGAAAAATGATTAACCAGAAGTCGACAACAATGCGCGGCGATGAAGTCTGAAAGGGGAAAAGGTTGACCACATAGCAGGGAAACGATTAAACAAAAGCGGCAACATTTTTAAAAAAGTGGCAAATGATTAACCAGAATCCCAAAAGAATGCTCAGAGACTAAGTCCCAAAGGGGAAATGGTTAACCAGAAGCTGGGGGAAATGGTTAACCAAAAGTTGCAAAAATGATTAAAAGGGGTGAAATGATTAACCAGGAGGCTGGAGCAATGTGCCGCGGTGAAGTCTGAAAGAGGGAAAGGTTGACCAGAAAGCATTAAACAAAAGTGGCAACATTTTTAAAAAATTGGCAAATGATTAACCAGAATCCCAAAAGAATGCTCAGAGACCAAGTCCCAAAGGGGAAATGGTTAACCAGAAGCTGGGGGAAATGGTTAACCAAAAGTTGCAAAAATGATTAAAAGGGGTGAAATGATTAACCAGGAGGCTAAAGCAATGTGCCGCGGTGAAGTCTGAAAGAGGGAAAGGTTGACCAGAAAGCATTAAACAAAAGCGGCAACATTTTTTAAAAATTGGCAAATGATTAACCAGAATCCCAAAAGAATGCTCAGAGACTAAGTCCCAAAGGGGAAATGGTTAACCAGAAGCTGGGTGAAATGGTTAACCAAAAGTTGCAAAAATGATTAAAAGGGGTGAAATGATCAACCAGAAGTCGAAAATAATGTGCGGCGATGAAGTCCTAAGGGGCAAAAGTCACCCAGAAGGCAGGGAAATGATCAAACGAAAGCAGCCAAAAAATTATTAAAAGAGGGGAACTGATGAACCAAAAGATGAGAAACGGCCCGCAGAGACTAAGTCCAAAACGGGAACTGGTGAACCGGAAATGATTAACCAAAAACTAAGTCCGAAGAGGGAACTGGTAAACCAGAACTGAGTAACCCGATTTTTAAAATTAATTATAAATGGGGAAACGATTGAGCAAAAGGCGGAAATTAAGTCACAGGGACCATGTCCGAAAGGGCAAGAGGTTACCCCGTAGGGGGCATTCGTCAACTCAATCTGAAAACTTTGGAGGCAAATCTGACCAAAATGCGGAAATCGGACCACACCGCGAGGGGCGCCATTCGACGGGGCAGGGTTAGACGCGTCGAACGGTACCTGAAGGTCCCGGCTGCGACACGTGAGTCCGGAGATATGGCCAGTCAAAGTCTGATGGGAGGTACCGAAGCCGAAAAATCGAAACGCGTTTGCGGCGATTCGGTGTCAGAGAGTCGGTCACGAATTCAAATTCGTCCCGCTGATTCGCCAATTGCCAGCCGGTTCCGGGGGGATTGGCGGGGTACCTGCAGGATAGTAAGAGGTGGCATGTCGAGACTTAGCCTGTTTACCAGACTTGTGTCTAGCGCCTCCAGGTCTGCAGAGACCGACCCGGGCTGCCGCCCAACCGACTTTTAAGCCTTTTGGGAGTGGGAATTTTTCCCATTTTTCCCCATTTTTCGGGTTTTTTGGTCGGGCTTGAAAACGGCGGCCCCGAGGCCTCCCGGGGCTGGCGGGCTTCGGCTCCCTTGCGAGAGGGTCCGAATTCCACCCGTTTAAGCCCAGAAAGGAGTTCGGAAGTCAGTCGGTCGAGGGAACCCCTTCGGAAGTCCGACGGGGATGGATTCGGCCGGCGTTTCGGATCTCCGGTCAGAGGATTCCCCCCCTGGGCGGGGGGGTGCGAGTAGCTGCCGGCAAACGGTCCCTTGCACTTGTGGCACAAAAAGTCCGAGCACAGGTTAATGAGTTGGCCGCGGAAGCCCCTATGCCGAAATGAGAAAGCCCCCGTTGCGGGGATTTAGTGACGCATCTGCGGCCGGAGGTGGGAGGCCGTCCTGCCGAATTGACACTTGTCATTCGGGCACCTAGGGATTGGTCGGGTACCCGGAGATTTTCGAGAACACGATTTTCAGAGCTTTCTCTGACAGCCCAGGTGCACTTTAAGAGTGCCTGAAAAAGTGACACTTGGCAAAAGGCTCTCAATTTCAAAGCGGAGACCTTTACAAGAGCACTCGGAAGTCACCTGTCAGCATTTAAAGCTACATCAGGCGGCAATTTTCGAACTCTTTGTCAGTCTGAAATCGTGTTGAGCCTCGACAGCGTCGGGCTCAGGCAGGAGGAGCTTGCCAGCAGAGAGAGGCTCACCATGGATTGCTGGTGGATGCTTTTCGAAAACATATACACATTATATTATATTATAATAATATAAAGAAAAAAAAGAGTTTCTCAAAATCTCTGTGACACTTTGCAGATTTTTTTGAAAGCCAATAAAGAGAACTCTTTAACTTGAAAGTCACCTGTGCCGGCATAGCGATGACTTTTAAAACAGGTTGACACTTTCGAGCCGCGGCGGCTCTGAATCACCCCAGACACCAAGTGTGTTTGTGGGCAAGGCACCGCGGCCGGTGGGCTGCTTTTATAATAACGGGCACGCAGACTTTTTGAGAGGAATCGGTACTCTCTTCCGATCGATTTGGCGACTCGCGTCCGACATGGGAGGGCCCGAGCGGTCCAGCCAAGGCTGGTGTTCAGGCTCGTCAGGTTCCTCTCTCTGTCCCAAGTGGCAGACGGACAGTTTTAAAAGTCAGTGGGTTTTGTCGGCACGACTCTCCTGTTCACCCGCTGGCGTATTGCTCTCTTGTGAGGCCGAGAAGTCCACCTGTGTTGTCTAACAGAGGTCCGATTCAAGCTCCAGAGCCTGGGTGTCTGCCGTCTCGAGTGGAGCGGGAATGTGCACAGCAAGTCCCGTTCTGGTAGCTGAACACGAGATTTCTCTAGCAACTGAGCACCAAAACACGTCACCCTTTTAGAGCTGGAGGGCTGAGTGTGTGCATGTATCTTGAACGCTATGGTTTGCAAACTCCAGTCGGACCTGGCACACCAACCTCTCCCCTGTCACGGGCAGGGGGGGGAAGGCCATGTGTGCCCAGCAGACACGACGAAGGCGGCTAGAAAGGGTCACTGTAGCTTAACCACCCAAGCGTGTCCGTGACCTTAACGGTCTGTGCCTGGCAAAAGGTGGGCTCCTTTCGACTTTTGTTTGTTGCTGGCTGTCTGTCATGCATTACCGCTTGCAAGCCCAGGTTGGAACCGGCGCCAACCTCCCTCGTCATGGTGGGGGGAGGCCATGTGCCCAGCCCGACGGTGGCTGCAAAGGCCCATTGTAGCTTTACCCCAAGCGTGTACATGACTTCGTATCGGCCGTCCCCGTCGG
>NW_027139267.1:447500-454884 GCF_035084215.1 Heptranchias perlo
GTCCGTGAGACCGACCGACTCCGCTTTATCGCCGGAGCTAGAGTGGGGCAAGGGGCACGGTTGAGTACCGGAAGGATGACGTTCGCACACGGGGAAGTCGAGTGCCGGGCCGCTGAAAGCGAGCAGGGTGCCACCGACTCTTCGGGCCCACTCGGAGGCTGATATCTCAGGAAGGCCGAGGCCGATTTCCTCCGGGTATGGCTCGTTGCGTGCGGCAGGAGGAGGCGCAGCGTACGGTACAGAGCACTGGGAGGTGCGATGCTGCCCGCCGGAGTGACAGCGAAAGGCTGCGCACCGCTTTCCGCCTGCTAACTCGGCGTCCGTGAGACCGACCGACTTCGCTTTACCGCCGGAGCTAGAGTGGGGCAAGGGGCACGGTTGGGTACCGGAACGATCACGTTCGCACACCGGGAAGTCGAGTGCCGGGTCTCGAAACGGAGCCGGGTCAGCCCAATTTAAAACGGAGAATAGAGTGCTGCCCTCTGCGGGTGAAAACCTGGAAGTACGTTGGTTAATGATTTCCAGTTCACCCCGCTTGGTCAGGCCCACTCGGAGGCGGATAACTCCGGAACGCCGAGGCCGATTTCCTCCGGGTATGGCTCGTTGCGTGCGGCAGGAGGCGGCGCAGCGTACGGTACCGAGCACTCGGAGATGCGGTGCTGCCCGCCGGAGTGACAGCGAAAGGCTGCGCACCGCTTTCCGCCTGGTAACTCGGCGTCCGTGAGACCGACCGACTCCGCTTTAGCACCGGAGCTAGAGTGGGGCAAGGGGCACCGAAGGGTACCGGAACGATCACGTTCGCATACCGGGAAGTCGAGTGCCGGGCCGCTGAAAGCGAGCAGGGTGCCACCGCTCGGGGCCCCGGTTTGTCCGTCCCACCCGGAGGCCCATATCTCCGGAAGGCACAGGCCGATTTCCTCCGGGTATGGCTCGTTGCGTGCGGCCGGACCAGGCGCAGCGGACGGTACCGAGCACTCGGAGGTCCGGCGCTGCCCGCCGGAGGTACAGCGAAAGGCTGCAAACCACTTTCCGCCGCCTCCCTCCGCGGGCGTGAGACCGACGGTCGTCGGGTTTGGTTCCGCGGCTAGAGCAGGACGAGGGGCAGCGAACGGTACTGGAAGGAACCCGGTCGCACACCGGGAAGTCGACTAGCGGGCCGCCGAAAGCGAGCTCGGGGCCCCGGTTTGTCCGTCCCACCCGGAGGCCCATATCTCCGGAAGGCACAGGCCGATTTCCACCGGGTATGGCTCGTTGTGTGCGGCCGGACCAGGCGCAGCGGACGGTACCGAGCACTCGGAGGTCGGGCGCTGCCCGCCGGAGGTACAGCGAAAGGCTGCAAACCACTTTCCGCCGCCTCCCTCCGCGGGCGTGAGACCGACGGTCGTCGGGTTTAGTTCCGCGGCTAGAGCAGGACGAGGGGCAGCGAACGGTACCGGAACGAACCCGGTCGCACACCGGGAAGTCGAGTGCCGGGTCTCGAAACGGAGCCGGGTCGGCCCAGTTTAAAACGGAGAAGAGAGTGCTGCCCTCTGCGGGTGAAAACATGGAAGTACGTTGGTTAATGATTTCCAGTTCACCCCGCTTGGTCAGGCCCACTCGGAGGCGGATAACTCCGGAACGCCGAGGCCGATTTCCTGCGGGTATGGCTCGTTGCGTGCGGCAGGAGGCGGCGCAGCGTTCGGTACCGAGCACTCGGAGGTGCGGTGCTGCCCGCCGGAGTGACAGCGAAAGGCTGCGCACCGCTTTCCGCCTGCTAACTCGGCGTCCGTGAGACCGACCGACTCCGCTTTAGCACCGGAGCTAGAGTGGGGCAAGGGGCACCGAAGGGTACCGGAACGATGACGTTCGCACACCGGGAAGTCGAGTGCCGGGCCGCCGAAAGCGAGCAGGGTGCCACCGCTCGGGGCCCCGGTTTGTCCGTCCCACCCGGAGGCCCATATCTCCGGAAGACACAGGCCGATTTCCACCGGGTATGGCTCGTTGTGTGCGGCCGGACCAGGCGCAGCGGACGGTACCGAGCACTCGGAGGTCGGGCGCTGCCCGCCGGAGGTACAGCGAAAGGCTGCAAACCACTTTCCGCCGCCTCCCTCCGCGGGCGTGAGACCGACGGTCGTCGGGTTTGTTTCCGCGGCTAGAGCAGGACGAGGGGCAGCGAACGGTACCGGAAGGAACCCGGTCGCACACCGGGAAGTCGACTAGCGGGCCGCCGAAAGCGAGCACGGGGCCCCGGTTTGTCCGTCCCACCCGGAGGCCCATATCTCTGGAAGGCACAGGCCGATTTCCACCGGGTATGGCTCGTTGTGTGCGGCCGGACCAGGCGCAGCGGACGGTACCGAGCACTCGGAGGTCGGGCGCTGCCCGCCGGAGGTACAGCGAAAGGCTGCAAACCACTTTCCGCCACCTCCCTCCGCGGGCGTGAGACCGACGGTCGTCGGGTTTGTTTCCGCGGCTAGAGCAGGACGAGGGGCAGCGAACGGTACCGGAACGAACCCGGTCGCACACCGGGAAGTCGACCAGCGGGCCGCCGAAAGCGTGCTCGGGTCCCCGGTTTGTCTGTCCCACCCGGAGGCTGATATCTGAGGAAGTCCGAGGCCGATTTCCTCCGGCTAACTCGGCGGGCAATGTGTCCCCCCCCACCATCTTCGGCTGATTACCGTGGCTGGACCGGATCAAGGAGCAACGGAACCGTGCCAGAACGACGTCGGTCGGACGGCGTGAACTGATAGTGCCGAGGCCGGAAACCGAGCCGGAAATGTGCACCGATTTATTGGTCCCACTCGCAGGCCCATATCTCCGGAAGGCCGAGGCCGATTTCCTCCGGGTATGGTTCGCTGCGTGCAGCCGGAAGGGGAGCAGCGGACGGCACTGAGCAGCCGGAGGTGCGGCGCTGCCCGCCGGAGCTGCAAGCGAAAGGCTGCGCACCGCTTTCCGCTGGTTAACTCGGCAGGCCGTCAGGCCGACCGACTCCGCTTCAGCACGGGAGCTAGAGTCGGGCAAGGGGCACCGAAGGGTACCGGAAGGATCACGTTCGGACACCGGGAAGTCGAGTGCCGGGCCGCCGAAAGCGAGCTCGGGGCCCCGGTTTGTCCGTCCCACCCGGAGGCCCATATCTCGAGAAGGCACAGGCCGATTTCCTCCGGGTTTGGCTCGCTGCGTGCGGCCGGACGAGGTGCAGCGAACGGTACCGAGCACTCGGAGGTGCGGCGCTGCCCGCCGGAGGTACAGCGAAAGGCTGCAAACCGCTTTCCGCCTCCTCTCCCCTCGGGCGTGAGACCGACGGTCGTCTGGTTTGCTTCCGCGGCAAGAGCAGGACGAGGGGCACCGAGCGGTACCAGAACGAACCCGGTCGCACACCGGGATGTCGAGTGCCCGGCCCAAACCCGCTACCCCCCCCCCCCACCCGAAAGCGAGCCACGGTTTGTGGATTAAAAGTGAAGCGGCAAAGATTTGTAAAACAGCGTGAAATGATGAACCAGAAGCCCAAAGTAATGGTGGGAATAAAAGTTCCGAAATGTGAAATGGTGAACCAGAAGTTGTGTGAACTGTTTAACCCAAAGTGGCAAAAATGGATTAAAAGGGGTGAAATGATCGACCGCAAAGCAGGGCAAGCATTAAACAAAAGCAGCAGCATTTTTTAAAAAGGGACAAATGGTTTACCAGAATCCCAAAAGAATGCTCAGAGACTTAAGTGCCAAAGGGGCAAATGGTTAACCAGAAGCTGGGTGAACTGCTTAACCCAAAGTGGGAAAAAGGATAAAAAAGGGGTGAACTGATCAACCAGAAGTCGACAACAATGTGCGGCGATTAAGTCTGAAAGAGGGAAAGGTTGACCGGAAAGCAGGGAAATGATTAAACAAAAGCAGAAAAATTCAGTAAAAAGGGGCAAGTGGTGAACCAGAAGTTGGGTGAACTGCTTAACCAAAAGTGGGAAAGAGGATTAAAAGGGAGAAATGTTGAACCAGATGTCGAAAACAATGCGCGGCGATGAAGTCTGAAAGAGGAAAAGGTTGACCGCAAAGCAGGGAAAGGATTAAACAGAAGCAGCAATATCTTTTAAAAAGGGACAAATGGTGAACCAGAATCCCAAAAGAATGCTCAGAGACTTAAGTCCCAAAGGGGCAAATGGTTAACCAGAAGCTGGGTGAACTGTTTAACCAAAAGTGGGAAAAAGGATTAAAATGTTGTGAAATGATTAACCAGAAGGCGAAAGCAAAGTGCGGCGGCGAAGTCCTAAAGGGGAAAAGGTTGACCATAAAGCAGGGAAATGATTAAACAAAAGCAGAAAAATTCAGTAAGAAGGGGCAAATGGTTAACCAGAAGTTGGGTGAACTGCTTAACCAAAAGTGGGAAAGAGGATTAAAAGGGGAGAAATGTTGAACCAGATGTCGAAAACAATGCGCGGCGATGAAGTCTGAAAGAGGAATAGGTCGACCGCAAAGCAGGGAAATGATTAAACAAAAGCAGAAAAATTCAGTAAAAAGGGGCAAATGGTGAACCAGAAGCTGGGTGAACTGCTTAACCAAAAGTGGGAAAAAGGATTAAAAGGGGAGAAATGTTGAACCAGATGTCGAAAACAAGGTGCGGCGATGAAGTCTGAAAGAGGAATAGGTCGACCGCAAAGCAGGGAAAGGTTTAATCAAAAGCAGCAATATCTTTTAAAAAGGGACAAATGGTGAACCAGAATCACAAAAGAATGCTCAGAGACTTAAGTCCCAAAGGGGAAATGGTTAACCAGTAGCTGGGTGAACTGTCCAACCCAAAGTGGGAAAAAGGATTAAAAGGGGTGAAATGATTAACCAGAAGGCGAAAGCAAAGTGCGGCGGCGAAGTCGTAAGGGGAAAAGGTTGACCAGAAAGCAGGGAAAGCATTAAACAAAAGCGGCAACATTTTTAAAAAAGTGGCAAATGGTTAACCAGAATCCCAAAAGAATGCTCAGAGACTTAAGTCCCAAAGGGGAAATGGTTAACCAGAAGCTGGGTGAACTGGTGAACCAAAAGTGGGAAAAAGGATTAAAAGGGGAGAAATGTTTAACCAGAAGGCAAAAGCAAAGTGCGGCGGCGAAGTCCAAAAGGGGAAAAGGTTGACAAGAAAGCAGGGAAATGATTAAACCAAAGCGGAAAAATTCAGTATAATGGGGCAAATGGTTAACCAGAAGCTGGGTGAAATGGTTAACCGAAAGTGGCAAAAAAAGATTTAAAGGGGAAAAATGATTAACCAGAAGTCGACAACAATGCGCGGCGATGAAGTCTGAAAGGGGAAAAGGTTGACCACATAGCAGGGAAACGATTAAACAAAAGCGGCAACATTTTTAAAAAAGTGGCAAATGATTAACCAGAATCCCAAAAGAATGCTCAGAGACTAAGTCCCAAAGGGGAAATGGTTAACCAGAAGCTGGGGGAAATGGTTAACCAAAAGTTGCAAAAATGATTAAAAGGGGTGAAATGATTAACCAGGAGGCTAAAGCAATGTGCCGCGGTGAAGTCTGAAAGAGGGAAAGGTTGACCAGAAAGCATTAAACAAAAGCGGCAACATTTTTTAAAAATTGGCAAATGATTAACCAGAATCCCAAAAGAATGCTCAGAGACTAAGTCCCATAGGGGAAATGGTTAACCAGAAGCTGGGGGAAATGGTTAACCAAAAGTTGCAAAAATGATTAAAAGGGGTGAAATGATTAACCAGAATTCGAAAATAATGTGCGGCGATGAAGTCCTAAAGGGGAAAAGTTTGACCACAAAGCAGGGAAAGCATTAAACAAAAGCGGCAACATTTTTTAAAAATTGGCAAATGATTAACCAGAATCCCAAAAGAATGCTCAGAGACTAAGTCCCAAAGGGGAAATGGTTAACCAGAAGCTGGGGGAAATGGTTAACCAAAAGTTGCAAAAATGATTAAAAGGGGTGAAATGATTAACCAGGAGGCTAAAGCAATGTGCCGCGGTGAAGTCTGAAAGAGGGAAAGGTTGACCAGAAAGCATTAAACAAAAGCGGCAACATTTTTTAAAAATTGGCAAATGATTAACCAGAATCCCAAAAGAATGCTCAGAGACTAAGTCCCAAAGGGGAAATGGTTAACCAGAAGCTGGGGAAATGGTTAACCAAAAGTTGCAAAAATGATTAAAAGGGGTGAAATGATTAACCAGGAGGCTAAAGCAATGTGCCGCGGTGAAGTCTGAAAGAGGGAAAGGTTGACCAGAAAGCATTAAACAAAAGCGGCAACATTTTTAAAAAAGTGGCAAATGATTAACCAGAATCCCAAAAGAATGCTCAGAGACTAAGTCCCAAAGGGGAAATGGTTAACCAGAAGCTGGGGGAAATGGTTAACCAAAAGTTGCAAAAATGATTAAAAGGGGTGAAATGATTAACCAGGAGGCTAAAGCAATGTGCCGCGGTGAAGTCTGAAAGAGGGAAAGGTTGACCAGAAAGCATTAAACAAAAGCGGCAACATTTTTTAAAAATTGGCAAATGATTAACCAGAATCCCAAAAGAATGCTCAGAGACTAAGTCCCAAAGGGGAAATGGTTAACCAGAAGCTGGGGGAAATGGTTAACCAAAAGTTGCAAAAATGATTAAAAGGGGTGAAATGATTAACCAGGAGGCTAAAGCAATGTGCCGCGGTGAAGTCTGAAAGAGGGAAAGGTTGACCAGAAAGCATTAAACAAAAGTGGCAACATTTTTTAAAAATTGGCAAATGATTAACCAGAATCCCAAAAGAATGCTCAGAGACTAAGTCCCAAAGGGGAAATGGTTAACCAGAAGCTGGGGGAAATGGTTAACCAAAAGTTGCAAAAATGATTAAAAGGGGTGAAATGATTAACCAGGAGGCTGAAGCAATGTGCCGCGGTGAAGTCTGAAAGAGGGAAAGGTTGACCAGAAAGCATTAAACAAAAGTGGCAACATTTTTAAAAAATTGGCAAATGATTAACCAGAATCCCAAAAGAATGCTCAGAGACTAAGTCCAAAGGGGAAATGGTTAACCAGAAGCTGGGGGAAATGGTTAACCAAAAGTTGCAAAAATGATTAAAAGGGGTGAAATGATTAACCAGGAGGCTGAAGCAATGTGCCGCGGTGAAGTCTGAAAGAGGGAAAGGTTGACCAGAAAGCATTAAACAAAAGTGGCAACATTTTTTAAAAATTGGCAAATGATTAACCAGAATCCCAAAAGAATGCTCAGAGACTAAGTCCCAAAGGGGAAATGGTTAACCAGAAGCTGGGGGAAATGGTTAACCAAAAGTTGCAAAAATGATTAAAAGGGGTGAAATGATTAACCAGGAGGCTGAAGCAATGTGCCGCGGTGAAGTCTGAAAGAGGGAAAGGTTGACCAGAAAGCATTAAACAAAAGTGGCAACATTTTTTAAAAATTGGCAAATGATTAACCAGAATCCCAA